>NC_088409.1:82401851-82459351 GCF_034236695.1 Oncorhynchus nerka | reverse complement strand
GAGGTTAGGAAGTGCAGCTCAGTTTCCACCTCATTTTGTGGGCAGTGAGCACATAGCCTGTCTTCTCTTGAGAGCCATGTCTGCCTACGGCGGCCTTTCTCAATAGCAAGGCTATGCTCACTGAGTCTGTACATAGTCAAAGCTTTCCTTAATTTTGGGTCAGTCACAGTGGTCAGGTATTCTGCCGCTGTGTACTCTCTGTGTAGGGCCAAATAGCATTCTAGTTTGCTCTGTTTTTTTGTTAATTCTTTCCAATGTGTTAAGTAATTATCTTTTTGTTTTCTCATGATTTGGTTGGGTCTAATTGTGCTGCTGTCCTGGGGCTCTGTAGTGTGTGTTTGTGTTTGTGAACAGAGCCCCAGGACCAGCTTGCTTAGGGGACTCTTCTCCAGGTTCATCTCTCTGTAGGTGATGGCTTTGTTATGGAAAGTTTGTGAATCGCTTCCTTTTAGGTGGTTGTAGAATTTAATGGCTCTTTTCTGGATTTTGATAATTAGTGGGTATCGGCCTAATTCTGCTCTGCATGCATTATTTGGTGTTCTACGTTGTACACAGAGGATATTTTTGCAGAATTCTGCGTGCAGAGTCTCAATTTGGTGTTTGTCCCATTTTGTGAAGTCTTGGTTGGTGAGCGGACCCCAGACCTCACAACCATAAAGGGCAATGGGCTCTATGACTGATTCAAGTATTTTTAGCCAAATCCTAATTGGTATGTTGAAATTTATGTTTCTTTTGATGGCATAGAATGCCCTTCTTGCCTTGTATCTCAGATCATTCACAGCTTTGTGGAAGTTACCTGTGGCGCTGATGTTTAGGCCAAGGTATGTATAGTTTTTTGCGTGCTCTAGGGCAACAGTGTCTAGATGGAATTTGTATTTGTGGTCCTGGTGACCGGACCTTTTTTGGAACACCATTATTTTGGTCTTACTGAGATTTACTGTCAGGGCCCAGGTCTGACAGAATCTGTGCATAAGATCTAGGTGCTGCTGTAGGCCCTCCTTGGTTGGTGACAGGAGCACCAGATCATCAGCAAACAGCAGACATTTGACTTCGGATTCTAGCAGGGGGAGGCCGGGTGCTGCAGACTTTTCTAGTGCCCGCGCCAATTCGTTGATATATATGTTGAAGAGGGGTGGGGCTTAAGCTGCATCCCTGTCTAACCCCACGACCCTGTGTGAAGAAATGTGTGTGTTTTTTGCCAATTTTAACCGCACACTTGTTGTTTGTGTACATGGATTTTATAATGTCGTATGTTTTACCCCCAACACCACTTTCCATCAGTTTGTATAGCAGACCCTCATGCCAGATTGAGTCGAAGGCTTTTTTGAAATCAACAAAGCATGAGAAGACTTTGCCTTTGTTTTGGTTTGTTTGGTTGTCAATTAGGGTGTGCAGGGTGAATACATGGTCTGTTGTACGGTAATTTGGTAAAAAGCCAATTTGACATTTGCTCAGTACATTGTTTTCATTGAGGAAATGTACGAGTCTGCTGTTAATAATAATGCAGAGGATTTTCCCAAGGTTACTGTTGACACATATTCCACGGTAGTTATTGGGGTCAAATTTGTCTCCACTTTTGTGGATTGGGGTGATCAGTCCTTGGTTCCAAATATTGGGGAAGATGCCAGAGCTAAGTATGATGTTAAAGAGTTTTAGTATAGCCAATTGGAATTTGTTGTCTGTATATTTGATCATTTCATTGAGAATGGTATCAACACCACAGGCCTTTTTGGGTTGGAGGGTTTTTATTTTGTCCTGTAACTCATTCAATGTAATTGGAGAATCCAGTGGGTTCTGGTAGTCTTTAATAGTTGATTCTAAGATCTGTATTTGATCATGTATATGTTTTTGCTCTTTATTCTTTGTTATAGAGCCAAAAAGATTGGAGAAGTGGTTTACCCATACATCTCCATTTTGGATAGATAATTCTTCGTGTTGTTGTTTGTTTAGTGTTTTCCAATTTTCCCAGAAGTGGTTAGAGTCTATGGATTCTTCAATTGCATTGAGCTGATTTCTGACATGCTGTTCCTTCTTTTTCCGTAGTGTATTTCTGTATTGTTTTAGTGATTCACCATAGTGAAGGCGTAGACTCAGGTTTTCCGGGTCTCTGTGTTTTTGGTTGGACAGGTTTCTCAATTTCATTTTCATCAAACCTCATCAAAATTTGTCATTATTGTTAATTTTCTTCGGTTTTCTATTTGAGATTTTTAGATTTGATAGGGAAGCTGAGAGGTCAAATATACTGTTAAGATTTTCTACTGCCAAGTTTACACCTTCACTATTACAGTGGAACGTTATACCCAGGAAATTGTCTAAAAGGGATTGAATTTGTTGTTGCCTAATTGTTTTTTGGTAGGTTTCCAAACTGCATTCCTTCCATCTATAGCATTTCTTAATGTTACTCAGTTCCTTTGGCTTTGATGCCTCATGATTGGGTATTGCTCTGTTTAAGTAGACTGTGATTTTGCTGTGGTCTGATAGGGGTGTCAGTGGGCTGACTGTGAACGCTCTGAGAGACTCTGGGTTGAGGTCAGTGATAAAGTAGTCTACAGTACTACTGCCAAGAGATGAGCTATAGGTGTACCTACCATAGGAGTCCCCTCGAAGCCTACCGTTGACTATGTACATACCCAGCGTGCGACAGAGCTGCAGGAGTTGTGACCCGTTTTTGTTGGTTATGTTGTCATAGTTGTGCCTAGGGGGGCATATGTGGGAGGGAATACTGTCACCTCCAGGCAGGTGTTTGTCCCCCTGTGTGCTGAGGGTGTCAGGTTCTTGTCCGGTTCTGGCATTTAGGTCGCCACAGACTAGTACATGTCCCTGGGCCTGGAAATGATTGATTTCCCCCTCCAGGATGGAGAAGCTGTCTTCATTCAAATATGGGGATTCTAGTGGGGGGATATAGGTAGCACACAGGAGGACATTTTTTTTTTCTCTGTCTAGCCAAATGTAGAATGTTCCTGTTTTGATTAATTTAATGGAGTGAGTTAGATCTGCTCTATACCAAATTAGCATACCCCCTGAGTCCCTTCCCTGTTTCACACCTGGTAGTTTGGTGGATGGGACTACCAGCTCTCTGTAACCTAGAGGGCAACCTCTCTCTCTCTCTCTCTCTCTCTCTCTCTCTCTCTCTCTCTCTCTCTCTCGCTCTCGCTCTCCTTCTCTCACTCTCTCACTCTCTCTCTGTCTCTTGCTCTCTTTCTCTCGCTCTCACTCTCTCGCTCTCTCGCTCTCTCTCTTTCTCTTGCTCTCTCTCTCTCTCTCTCTCTCTCTCTCTCTCTCTCTCGCTCTCTCTCTCGCTCTCCTTCTCTCACTCTCTCTTTCTCTCACTCTCTCTCTTTCTCTTGCTCTCTCTCTCTCTCTCTCTCTCTCTTTCTGTTTATAGCCACTTGCCTCTTGACATATGACAAGCTTGGCAGATTCTCCTCAAATGGACTCTCGGATGTTACATTTGTGATTGCAGGGAATGACACAATTAAAAATGAACTGAAATAAAATAATGTAATTAATCATATGGTAAGAAGCTGGTGGTTAATTGTAATATTGACAAATTAACTGCTGCAGCTGCTTCTGCTCAGAACAATGCTGGCTAATTAGCCATTGCTCATTAGATACATGTTGATTGGGCGAGGGGCTGGGAGAGCTCTAATGTGATTGGTTAAGGGGCTGAGTGTGATCTAGTGGGATGTCACTGGATCTGTTGAGGAGATATAGGAATTGCATTGCTCCTGGAAAGAAGTTGCCCTTTGGCAAAGATTTAGGATCAGCTTAATCACCACAAATCATAACCTTAACCATTGCATGGGGAATGTCAAAACTGATCTTTGATTAGTGTCTTGAGGCAGTTTCAGGACATGGCTGGGAGATTTCCTGGCAGGGCATCAGAGATCAGATTAAATCATGGGAATGAGATGAAAGTAAATGAAGTTAAAGAAGGTCAGTGATGGGTCTCCAGTTCTCATTCTCTAATAATGTGAGAGAGAGAGAGAGAGAGAGAGAGAGAGAGAGAGAGAGAGAGAGAGAATTTATTATATTCCCAGCACTGTCTCTCTCTCTCTCTCTCTCTCAGCCCCTATCCCTTCCCCTCATAGCTCATCTACATTAAGACACGGCTTAGTCAGTATTACTGTATAGAGGTGACACATTCCTACGTCTTCATTTCAGTGGTGAATGAGGGTTCAGTCCCCATGCACCTCTGCCTTCCTGTTAATGGACCCAAAACCACCCTGGCTCTCATACAGAAAGGAAGGCACGCACGTAGGGAGATGGGTTAGCCTTTGTGAACCGGCCTAGTATTGTCATATTGAAAATGAAGTGTAATATATTTCAAGGACAGTGGGATATACTATATGGTGTGTAGCCAAAAGGAGAGCAGAACCAGGACTTAGCTAGACAATGACTCCATCAGGGGAAAGATGCTGATGCAGCTGGGTGCATTGTTCCATGTTCCTGTCTCATCTTGTAATATATACGCACATACAGTCTTGTTTCACAAACCTTGTGGGGACACACAATTGATTTCCATTCAGAATCCTGTTTCCCCTGACCCCTAACCCCTAACCCTAAACCTAAACCTAACCCTAACACACACACACAAAAGCACACACACTTGCAAGTCCACACCCCCTAAATATGGACAGAACACACACATGTACAATTATGCATACACCAACACGCACAAAACAACCGTTATAAATCACACATCAACTGGGCTACACCAATACTGTACTGTATGTAGCATCAGTATGAGTGGTGAGCAGTAAATCACTCTGTACTGTATGTAGCATCATTATGAGTGGTCAGCAGTGAATCCCTCTGTACTGTATGTAGCATCAGTGGTGAGCAGTAAATCACTCTGTACTGTATGTAGCATCAGTATGAGTGGTGAGCAGTAAATCACTCTGTACTGTATGTAGCATCATTATGAGTGGTGAGCAGTGAATCCCTCTGTACTGTATGTAGCATCAGTATGAGTGGTGAGCAGTAAATCCCTCTGTACTGTATGTAGCATCAGTGGTGAGCAGTAAATCCCTCTGTACTGTATGTAGCATCAGTATGAGTGGTGAGCAGTAAATCCCTCTGTACTGTATGTAGCATCAGTATGAGTGGTGAGCAGTGAATCCCTCTGTACTGTATGTAGCATCAGTATGAGTGGTGAGCAGTGAATCCCTCTGTATTGTATGTAGCATCAGTATGAGTGGTGAGCAGTGAATCCCTCTGTACTGTATGTAGCATCAGTATGAGTGGTGAGCAGTGAATCCCTCTGTACTGTATGTAGCATCAGTATGAGTGGTGAGCAGTAAATCCCTCTGTACTGTATGTAGCATCAGTATGAGTGGTGAGCAGTGAATCCCTCTGTACTGTATGTAGCATCAGTATGAGTGGTGAGCAGTAAATCCCTCTGTACTGTATGTAGCATCATTACGAGTGGTGAGCAGTAAATCCCTCTGTACTGTATGTAGCATCATTACGAGTGGTGAGCAGTAAATCCCTCTTTACTGTATGTAGCATCAGTATGAGTGGTGAGCAGTAAATCCCTCTGTACTGTATGTAGCATCAGTATGAGTGGTGAGCAGTAAATCCCTATGTACTGTATGTAGCATCAGTATGAGTGGTGAGCAGTAAATCCCTCTGAACTGTATGTAACATCAGTATGAGTGGTGAGCAGTAAATCCCTCTGTACTGTATGTAGCATCAGTATGAGTGGTGAGCAGTAAATCCCTCTGTACTGTATGTAGCATCAGTATGAGGGGTGAGCAGTAAATCCCTCTGTACTGTATGTAGCATCAGTATGAGGGGTGAGCAGTACAACTAACCTTGTGGGGACAAACAATTCATTCCATTCAAAAACATTTTTTTTAGGGTTAGGGTTAACCCTAACCTTAACCCTTTACCAAAAAGCCTAACCTTAACCCTAACCTTAAAACTAACCCTAGCTCCTAACCCTAACCCTAAAACGAACCCTAGCTCCTAACCATAACCTTATAAAACTAAGCCTAGCTCCTAACCCTAACCTTATGAATCTAAGCCTAGCTCCTAACCATAAAACTAACCCCAGCTCCTAACCCTAACCATAAAACTAACCCTAGCTCCTAACCCTAACCCTAACCCTAGCCCTAGCTCCTAACCCTAAAAATAACCATAGCTCCTAACCCTAACCCTAAAATAAGCCTAGCTCCTAACCCTAACCCTAAAACTAACCCTAGCTCTTAACCCTAGCCCTAAAACTAAGCCTAGCCCCTAACCCTAGCCATAAAACTAACCCTCGCTCCTAACCCTCGCTCCTAACCCTAGCTCCTAACCCTAACCCTAAAATAAGCCTAGCTAATAAGCCTAACCCTAAAACTAAACATATGTCCTAACCCTTACCCTAAAACGAACCCTAGCTCCTAACCCTAACCTTATAAAACTAAGCCTAGCTCCTAACCCTAACCATAAAACTAACCCCAGCTCCTAACCCTAACCATAAAACTAACCCTAGCTCCTAACCCTAACCCTAACCCTAGCTCCTAACCCTAAAAATAACCATAGCTCCTAACCCTAACCCTAAAACTAACCCTAGCTCCTAACCCTAGCCCTAAATCTAAGCCTAGCTCCTAACCCTAGCCCTAAAACTAACCCTCGCTTCTAACCCTAAAACTAACCCTAGCTCCTAACCCTAACCTTAAAATAAGCCTAGCTCCTAACCCTAGCCCTAAAACTAACCCTAGCTCCTAAACCTAGCCCTAAAACTAACCCTCGCTCCTAACCCTAGCCCTAAAACTAACCCTAGCTCCTAAGACTAGCCCTAAAACTAACCCTAGCTCCTAACCCTAGCCCTAAAACTAAGCCTAGCTCTTAACCCTAACCTTAAAACTAACCCTAGCTCCTAACCCTAACCCTAAAACGAACCCTAGCTCCTAACCCTAACCTTATAAAACTAAGCCTAGCTCCTAACCCTAACCATAAAACTAACCCTAGCTCCTAA
The DNA here is from genome assembly GCF_034236695.1 of Oncorhynchus nerka. NCBI lineage: Eukaryota > Metazoa > Chordata > Actinopteri > Salmoniformes > Salmonidae > Oncorhynchus > Oncorhynchus nerka. The sequence goes on along the minus strand of NC_088409.1, from coordinate 82,452,384 downwards.
CCCTAAAACTAACCCTAGCTCCTTACCCTAAAACTAACCCTAGCTCCTAACCCTAGCCTTAAAACTAACCCTAGCCCTAAAACTATCCCTAGCTCCTAACCCTAACCCTAAAACTAACCCTAGCTCCTAACACTAGCCCTAAACTAAGCCTAGCTCCTAACCCTAGCCCTAAAACTAACCCTAGCTCCTAACCCTAACCCTAAAACTAAACCTAGCTCCTAACCCTAACCCTAAAACTAACCCTAGCTCCTAACCCTAACCCTAAAACTAACCCTAGCTCCTAACCCTAAAACTAACCCTAGCTCCTAACCCTAGCCCTAAAACTAAACCTAGCTCCTAACCCTTACCCTAAAACTAACCCTAGCTCCTAACCCTAACCCTAAAACTTATCCTAGCTCCTAATACTAGCCCTAAAACTAACCCTAGCTCCTAACCCTAAAATAAGCCTAGCTCCTAACCGTAACCCTAAAACTAACCCTAGCTCCTAACCCTAGCCCTAAAACTAAGCCTAGCTCCTAACCCTAGCCCTAAAACTAACCCTCGCTCCTAACCCTAAAACTAACCCTAGCTCCTAACCCTAACCCTAAAATAAGCCTAGCTCCTAAACCTAGCCCTAAAACTAAGCCTAGCTCCTAAACCTAGCCCTAATACTAAGCCTAGCTCCTAACCCTAACCTTATAAAACTAAGCCTAGCTCCTAACCCTAACCCTAAAACTAACCCTAGCTCCTAACACTAACCCTAAACCTAACCCTAGCTCCTAACCCTAAAACTAACCCTAGCTCCTAACCCTAGCCCTAAAACTAAGCCTAGCTCCTAACCCTAACCTTAAAACTAACCCTAGCCCTAAAACTATCCCTAGCTCCTAACCCTAACCCTAAAACTAACCCCAGCTCCTAACACTAGCCCTAAAACTATCCCTAGCTCCTAACCCTAACCCTAACCCTAAAACTAACCCTAGCTCCTAACACTAGCCCTAAAATAAACATTTCTCAACGGCTGGCCATGCCTTCCGCCTGGCTACTCCAACCTCGGCCAACAGCTCCGCCCCCCCCCCCCTCCCGCAGCTCCTCGTCCAAGCCTCTCCAGGTTCTCCTTTACCCAAATCCAGATAGAATATGTTCTGAAAGAGCTGCAAAACCTGGACCCGTACAAATCAGCTGGGCTTGATAATCTGGACCCTCTATTTTTGAAACTATCCGCCGCCATTGTCGCAACCCCTATTACCAGCCTGTTCAACCTCTCTTTCATATCGTCTAAGATCCCCAAGGATTGGAAAGCTGCCGCAGTCATCCCCCTCTTCAAAGGGGGAGACACCCTGGACCCAAACTGTTACAGTCCTATATCCATCCTGCCCTGCCTATCTAAGGTCTTCGAACGCCAAGTCAACAAACAGGTCACTGACCATCTCGAATCCCACCGTACCTTCTCCGCTGTGCAATCTGGTTTCCGAGCCGGTCACGGGTGCACCTCAGCCACACTCAAGGTACTAAACGATATCATAACCGCCATCAATAAAAGACAGTACTGTGCAGCCGTCTTCATCGACCTTGCCAAGGCCTTCGACTCTGTCAATCACCATATTCTTATCGGCCGACTCAGTAGCCTCGGTTTTTCGGATGACTGCCTTGCCTGGTTCACCAATTACTTTGCAGACAGAGTTCAGTGTGTCAAATCGGAGGGCATGCTTTCCGGTCCTCTGGCAGTCTCTATGGGGGTGCCACAGGGTTCAATTCTCGGGCCGACTCTTTTCTCTGTATATATCAATGATGTTGCTCTTGCTGCGGGCGATTCCCTGATCCACCTCTACGCAGACGACACCATTCTATATACTTTCGGCCCGTCATTGGACACTGTGCTATCTAACCTCCAAACGAGCTTCAATGCCATACAACACTCCTTCCGTGGCCTCCAACTGCTCTTAAACGCTAGTAAAACCAAATGCATGCTTTTCAACCGATCGCTGCCTGCACCCGCATGCCCAACTTGCATCACCACCCTGGATGGTTCCGATCTTGAATATGTGGACATCTATAAGTACCTAGGTGTCTGGCTAGACTGCAAACTCTCCTTCCAGACTCATACCAAACATCTCCAATCGAAAATCAAGAGCTTTCTATTCCGGCTTTCTATTCCGCTACAAAGCCTCCTTCACTCACGCCGCCAAGCTTACCCTAGTAAAACTGACTATCCTACCGATCCTCGACTTCGGCGATGTCATCTACAAAATGGCTTCCAACACTCTACTCAGCAAACTGGATGCAGTCTATCACAGTGCCATCCGTTTTGTCACTAAAGCACCTTATACCACCCACCACTGCGACTTGTATGCTCTAGTCGGCTGGCCCTCGCTACATATTCGTCGCCAAACCCACTGGCTCCAGGTCATCTACAAGTCCATGCTAGGTAAAGCTCCGCCTTATCTCAGTTCACTGGTCACGATGGCAACACCCATCCGTAGCACGCGCTCCAGCAGATGTATCTCACTGATCATCCCTAAAGCCAACACCTCATTTGGCCGCCTTTCGTTCCAGTACTCTGCTGCCTGTGACTGGAACGAATTGCAAAAATCGCTGAAGTTGGAGACTTTTATCTCCCTCACCAACTTCAAACATCAGCTATCTGAGCAGCTAACCGATCGCTGCAGCTGTACATAGTCTATTGGTAAATAGCCCACCCATTTTCACCTACCTCATCCCCATACTGTTTTTATTTATTTACTTTTCTACTCTTTTGCACACCAATATCTCTACCTGTACATGACCATCTGATCATTTATCACTCCAGTGTTAATCTGCAAAATTGTAATTATTTGCCTACCTCCTCATGCCTTTTGCACACAATGTATATAGACTCTCTTTTTTCTCTACTGTGTTATTGACTTGTTAATTGTTTACTCCATGTGTAACTCTGTGTTGTCTGTTCACACTGCTATGCTTTATCTTGGCCAGGTCGCAGTTGCAAATGAGAACTTGTTCTCAACTAGCCTACCTGGTTAAATAAAGGTGAAAAAATTAAAAACTAACCCTAGCTCCTAACCCTAACCCTAAAACTAAACCTAGCTCCTAACCCTAACCCTAAAACTAACCCTAGCTCCTAACCCTAACCCTAAAACTAACCCTAGCTCCTAACCCTAACCCTAAAACTAACCCTAGCTCCTAACCCTAACCCTAAAACTTACCCTAGCTCCTAATACTAGCCATAAAACTAACCCTAGCTCCTAACCCTAACCCTAAAATAAGCCTAGCTCCATAACCCTAACCCTAACCCTAAAACTAACCCTAGCTCCTAACCCTAGCCCTAAAACTAAGTCTAGCTCCTAACCCTAACCTTAAAACTAACCCTAGCTTCTAACCCTAGCCCTAAACTAACATTCACTCCTAACCCTAACCCTAAAACTAACCCTAGCTCCTAACACTAGCCCTAAAACTAACCCTAGCTCCTAACCCTATAACTAACCCTAGCTCCTAACCCTAAAACTAACCCTAGCTCCTAATACTAGCCCTAAAACTAACCCTAGCTCCTAACCCTAAAATAAGCCTAGCTCCTAACCGTAACCCTAAAACTAACCCTAGCTCCTAAACCTAGCCCTAAAATTAAGCCTAGCTCCTAACCCTAGCCCTAAAACTAACCCTCGCTCCTAACCCTAAAACTAACCCTAGCTCCTAACCCTAACCCTAAAATAAGTCTAGCTCCTAAACCTAGCCCTAAAACTAAGCCTAGCTCCTAAACCTAGCCCTAATACTAAGCCTAGCTCCTAACCCTAACCTTATAAAACTAAGCCTAACTCCTAACCCTAACCCTAAAACTAACCCTAGCTCCTAACACTAACCCTAAACCTAACCCTAGCTCCTAACCCTAAAACTAACCCTAGCTCCTAACCCTAAAACTAACCCTAGCTCCTAACCCTAGCCCTAAAACTAAACCTAGCTCCTAACCCTAACCCTAAAACTAACCCTAGCTCCTAACCCTAACCCTAAAACTTACCCTAGCTCCTAATACTAGCCCTAAAACTAACCCTAGCTCCTAACCCTAACCCTAAAACGAACCCTAGCTCATAACCCTAACCTTATAAAACTAAGCCTAGCTCCTAACCCTAACCATAAAACTAACCCTAGCTCCTAACCCTAAAACTAACCCTAGCTCCTAACCATAGCCCTAAAACTAAGCCTAGCTCCTAACCCTAGCCCTAAAACTAACACTAGCTCCTAACCCTAACCCTAAAACTAAACCTAGCTCCTAACCCTAACCCTAACCCTAACCTTAAAACTAACCCTAGCCCTAAAACTATCCCTAGCTCCTAACCCTAACCCTAAAACTAACCCCAGCTCCTAACACTAGCCCTAAACTAAGCCTAGCTCCTAACCCTAGCCCTAAAACTAAACCTAGCTCTAACCCTAACCCTAAAACTAACCCTAGCTCCTAACCCTAACCCTAAAACTTACCCTAGCTCCTAATACTAGCCCTAAAACTAACCCTACCTCCTAACCCTAACCCTAAAATAAGCCTAGCTCCTAACCCTAACCCTAAAACTAACCCTAGCTCCTAACCCTAGCCCTAAAACTAAGCCTAGCTCCTAACCCTAACCTTATAAAACTAAGCCAAGCTCCTAACCCTAACCATAAAACTAACCCTTGCTCCTAACTCTAACCTTAAAACTAACCCTAGCTTCTAACCCTAGCCCTAAACTAACATTCGCTCCCAACCCTAACCCTAAAACTAACCCTAGCTCCTAACACTAGCCCTAAAACTAACCCTAGCTCCTAACCCTATAACTAACCCTAGCTCCTAACCCTAAAACTAACCCTAGCTCCTAACACTAGGCCTAAAACTAACCCTAGCTCCTAACACTAGCCCTAAAACGAACCCTAGCTCATAACCCTAACCTTATAAAACTAAGCCTAGCTCATAACCCTAACCTTATAAAACTAACCCTAGCTCCTAACCCTAAAACTAACCCTAGCTTCTTACACTAAAACGAACCCTAGCTCCTAACCCTAGCCCTAAAACTAAGCCTAGCTCCTAACCCTAACCTTAAAACTAACCCTAGCCCTAAAACTATCCCTAGCTCCTAACCCTAACCCTAAAACTAACCCCAGCTCCTAACACTAGCCCTAAACTAAGCCTAGCTCCTAACCCTAGCCCTAAAACTAACCCTAGCTCCTAACCCTAACCCTAAAACTAAACCTAGCTCCTAACCCTAACCCTAAAACTAACCCTAGCTCCTAACCCTAACCCTAAAACTAACCCTAGCTCCTAACCCTAAAATTAACCTTAGCTCCTAAACCTAGCCCTAAAACTAAACCTAGCTCTTAACCCTAACCCTAAAACTAACCCTAGCTCCTAACCCTAACCCTAAAACTTACCCTAGCTCCTAATACTAGCCCTAAAACTAACCCTAGCTCCTAACCCTAAAATAAGCCTAGCTCCTAACCGTAACCCTAAAACTAACCCTAGCTCCTAACCCTAGCCCTAAAATTAAGCCTAGCTCCTAACCCTAGCCCTAAAACTAACCCTCGCTCCTAACCCTAAAACTAACCCTAGCTCCTAACCCTAACCCTAAAATAAGTCTAGCTCCTAACCCTAACCTTATAAAACTAAGCCTAGCTCCTAACCCTAACCCTAAAACTAACCCTAGCTCCTAACACTAACCCTAAACCTAACCCTATCTCCTAACCCTAAAACTAACCCTAGCTCCTAACCCTAAAACTAACCCTAGCTCCTAACCCTAGCCCTAAAACCTAACCTAGCTCCTAACCCTAACCCTAAAACTAACCCTAGCTCCTAACCCTAACCCTAAAACTTACCCTAGCTCCTAATACTAGCCCTAAAACTAACCCTAGCTCCTAACCCTAACCCTAAAATAAGCCTAGCTCCTAACCCTAACCCTAAAACTAACCCTAGCTCCTAACCCTAGCCCTAAAACTAAGCCTAGCTCCTAACCCTAACCTTATAAAACTAAGCCAAGCTCCTAACCCTAACCATAAAACTAACCCTTGCTCCTAACCCTAACCTTAAAACTAACCATAGCTTCTAACCCTAGCCCTAAACTAACATTCGCTCCTAACCCTAACCCTAAAACTAATCCTAGCTCCTAACACTAGCCCTAAAACTAACCCTAGCTCCTAACACTAGCCCTAAAACTAACCCTAGCTCATAACCCTAAACTAACCGTATAAAACTAACCCTAAAACTAACCCCTAACCCTAACCTTATAAAACTAACCCTAGCTCCTAACCCCCTAAAACTAACCCTAGCTCTTTAACCCTAAAACGAACCCTAGCTCCTAACCCTAACCCTAAAACTAAGCCTAGCTCCTAACCCTAACCTTAAAACTAACCCTAGCCCTAAAACTAAAATCCCTAGCTCCTAACCCTAACCCTAAAACTAACTAACCCCAGCTCCTAACACTAGCACTAAACTAAACCCTAGCTCCTAACCCTAGCCCTAAAACTAACCCTAGCTCCTAACCCTCCTAACCCTAAAAAAATAACCCTAGCTCCTAACCTAACCCTAAAACTAACCCTAGCTCCTAACCCCCTAGCCCTAATTAACCCTAGCTCCTAACCCTAACCCTAAAAACTAAACCTAGCTCTTAACCCTAACCCTAAAACTAACCCTAGCTCCTAACCCTAACCCTAAAACTTACCCTAGCTCCTAATACTACCCTAAAACTAACCCTAGCTCCTAACCCTAAAATAAGCCTAGCTCCTAACCGTAACCCTAAAACTAAACCCCTAGCTCCTAACCCTAGCCCTAAAACTAACCCTAGCTCCTAACCCTAGCCCTAAAACTAACCCCTAATCCTAACCCTAAAACTAACCCTAGCTCCTAACCCTAACCCTAAAATAAGTCTAGCTCCTAAACCTAGCCCTAAAACTAAGCCTAGCTCCTAAACCTAGCCCTAATACTAAGCCTAGCTCATAACCCTGACCTTATAAAACTAAGCCTAGCTCCTAACCCTAACCCTAAAACTAACCCTAGCTCCTAACAAAACTAACCCTAGCTCCTAACCCTAAAACTAACCCTAGCTCCTAACCCTAAAACTAACCTAGCTCCTAACCCTAGCCCTAAAACTAAACCTAGCTCCTAACCCTAACCCTAAAACTAACCCTAGCTCCTAACCCTAACCCTAAAACTTAGCCTAGCTCCTAACCCTAGCCCTAAAACTAACCCTAGCTCCTAACCCTAACCCTAAAACTAACCCTAGCTCCTAACCCTAACCCTAAAACTAACCCTAGCTCCTAACCCTAGCCCTAAAAACTAAGCCTAGCTCCTAACCCTAACCTTATAAAACTAAGCCAAGCTCCTAACCCTAACCATAAAACTAACCCTTGCTCCTAACCCTAACCTTAAAACTAACCCTAGCTTCTAACCCTAGCCCTAAACTAAACATTCCTAACTCCTAACCCTAACCCTAAAACTAACCCTAGCTCCTAACACTAGCCCTAAAACTAACCCTAGCTCCTAACCCTATAACTAACCCTAGCTCCTAACCCTAAAACTAACCCTAGCTCCTAACACTAGCCCTAAAACTAACCCTAGCTCCTAACACTAGCCCTAAAACTAACACCTAGCCCTAAAACTAACACTAACTCCAAAAACTAACCCTAGCTCCTAACCCTAGCCCTAAAACTAACCCTAGCTCCTAACACTAGCCCTAAAACTAACCCTAGCTCCTAACCCTAACCCTAAAACTAACCCTAGCTCCAAACACTAGCCCTAAAACTAACCCTAGCTCCTAACCCTAAACCCTAACCCTAGCCCTAACCCTAAAACTAACCCTAAAACTCCTAACCCTAACCCTAAAATTAACCCTAGCTCCTAACCCTAGCCCTAAAACTAAGCCTAGCTCCCCTAACCCTAAAACTAAACCTAGCTCCTAACCCTAACCCTAAAACTAAACCTAGCTCCTAACCCTAGCCCTAAAACTAAGCCTAGCTCCTAACCCTAACCTTATAAAACTAAGCCTAGCTCCTAACCCTAACCTTAAAACTAACCCTAGCTCCTAACCCTAGCCCTAAACTAACATTCGCTCCTAACCCTAACCCTAAAACTAACCCTAGCTCCTAACACTAGCCCTAAAACTAACCCTAGCTCCTAACCCTACAACTAACCCTAGCTCCTAATACTAGCCCTAAAACTAACCCTAGCTCCTAACCCTAGCCCTAAACTAACATTCGCTCCTAACCCTAACCCTAAAACGAACCCTAAGCTCCTAACCCTAGCCCTAAAAACTAACATTCGCTCCTAACCCTAACCCTAAAACTTACCCTAGCTCCTAATACTAGCCCTAAAAACTAACCCTAGCTCCTAACCTTAACCCTAAAACGAACCCTAGCTCATAACCCTAACCTTATAAAACTAAGCCTAGCTCCTAACTCTAACCATAAAACTAATCCTAGCTCCTAACCCTAAAAAACTAACCCTAGCTCCTAACTCCCCTAAAACGAACCCTAGCTCCTAACCCTAGCCCTAAAACTAAGCCTAGCTCCTAACCCTAACCTTAAAACTAACCCTAGCCCTAAAACTATCCCTAAAACTAACCCTAGCTCTAACCCTAACCCTAAAACTAACCCTAGCTCCTAACCCTAACCCTAAAACTAAACCTAGCTCCTAACCCTAACCCTAAAACTAACCCTAGCTCCTAACCCTAACCCTAAAACTAACCCTAGCTTCTAACCCTAAAATTAACCCTAGCTCCTAACCCTAGCCTAAAACTAAACCTAGCTCTTAACCCTAACCCTAAAACTAACCCTAGCTCCTAACCCTAACCCTAAAACTAACCCTAGCTCCTAATACTAGCCCTAAAAAACTAACCCTAGCTCCTAACCCTAAAATAAGCCTAGCTCCTAACCCTAAAACTAACCCTAACCCTAAAACTAACCCTAAAACTAACCCTAGCTCCTAACCCTAACCCTAAAATAAGTCTAGCTCCTAAACCTATCCCTAAAACTAAGCCTAGCTCCTAAACCTAGCCCTAAACTAAGCCTAGCTCCTAACCCTAACCTTAAAAACTAAGCCTAGCTCCTAACCCTAACCCTAAAACTAACCCTAGCTCCTAACACTAACCCTAAACCTAACCCTAGCTCCTAACCCTAAAACTAACCCTAGCTCCTAACCCTAGCCCTAAAACTAAACCTAGCTCCTAACCCTAACCCTAAAACTAACCCTAGCTCCTAACCCTAACCTAAAACTAACCCTTGCTCCTAATCCTAACCTTAAAACTAACCCTAGCTTCTAACCCTAGCCCTAAACTAACATTCGCTCCTAACCCTAAAACTAACCCTAGCTCCTAACACTAGCCCTAAAACTAACCCTAGCTCCTAACCCTATAACTAACCCTAGCTCCTAACCCTAAAACTAACCCTAGCTCCTAACACTAGCCCTAAAACTAACCCTAGCTCCTAACCCTAGCCCTAAAACTAAGCCTAGCTCCTAACCCTAACCTTAAAACTAACCCTAGCCCTAAAACTATCCCTAGCTCCTAACCCTAACCCTAAAACTAACCCTAGCTCCTAACCCTAACCCTAAAACTAAACCTAGCTCCTAACCCTAACCCTAAAACTAACCCTAGCTCCTAACCCTAACCCTAAAACTAACCCTAGCTTCTAACCCTAAAATTAACCCTAGCTCCTAACCCTAGCCCTAAAACTAAACCTAGCTCTTAACCCTAACCCTAAAACTAACCCTAGCTCCTAACCCTAACCCTAAAACTTACCCTAGCTCCTAATACTAGCCCTAAAACTAACCCTAGCTCCTAACCCTAAAATAAGCCTAGCTCCTAACCCTAACCCTAACCCTAACCCTAAAACTAACCCTAAAACTAACCCTAGCTCCTAACCCTAACCCTAAAATAAGTCTAGCTCCTAAACCTATCCCTAAAACTAAGCCTAGCTCCTAAACCTAGCCCTAATACTAAGCCTAGCTCCTAACCCTAACCTTATAAAACTAAGCCTAGCTCCTAACCCTAACCCTAAAACTAACCCTAGCTCCTAACACTAACCCTAAACCTAACCATAGCTCCTAACCTTAAAACTAACCCTAGCTCCTAACCCTAGCCCTAAAACTAAACCTAGCTCCTAACCCTAACCCTAAAACTAACCCTAGCTCCTAACCCTAACCCTAAAACTAACCCTTGCTCCTAACCCTAACCTTAAAACTAACCCTAGCTTCTAACCCTAGCCCTAAACTAACATTAGCTCCTAACCCTAAAAACTAACCCTAGCTCCTAACACTAGCCCTAAAACTAACCCTAGCTCCTAACCCTATAACTAACCCTAGCTCCTAACCCTAAAACTAACCCTAGCTCCTAACACTAGCCCTAAAACTAACCCTAGCTCCTAACACTAGCCCTAAAACTAACCCTAGCTCCTAACCCTAGCCCTAAAACTAACCCTAGCTCCAAACACTAGCCCTAAAACTAACCCTAGCTCCTAACCCTACAACTAACCCTAGCTCCTAACCCTAAAACTAACCCTAGCTCCTAACCCTAAAACTTACCCTAGCTCCTAATACTAGCCCTAAAACTAACCCTAGCTCCTAACCCTAAAATAAGCCTAGCTCCTAACCGTAACCCTAAAACTAACCCTAGCTCCTAACCCTAGCCCTAAAATTAAGCCTAGCTCCTAACCCTAGCCCTAAAACTAACCCTCGCTCCTAACCCTAAAACTAACCCTAGCTCCTAACCCTAACCCTAAAATAAGTCTAGCTCCTAAACCTAGCCCTAAAACTAAGCCTAGCTCCTAAACCTAGCCCTAATACTAAGCCTAGCTCCTAACCCTGACCTTATAAAACTAAGCCTAGCTCCTAACCCTAACCCTAAAACTAACCCTAGCTCCTAACACTAACCCTAGCTCCTAACCCTAAAACTAACCCTAGCTCCTAACCCTAAAACTAACCCTAGCTCCTAACCCTAGCCCTAAAACTAAACCTAGCTCCTAACCCTAACCCTAAAACTAACCCTAGCTCCTAACCCTAACCCTAAAACTTACCCTAGCTCCTAATACTAGCCCTAAAACTAACCCTAGCTCCTAACCCTAACCCTAAAATAAGCCTAGCTCCTAACCCTAACCCTAAAACCAACCCTAGCTCCTAACCCTAGCCCTAAAACTAAGCCTAGCTCCTAACCCTAACCTTATAAAACTAAGCCAAGCTCCTAACCCTAACCATAAAACTAACCCTTGCTCCTAACCCTAACCTTAAAACTAACCCTAGCTTCTAACCCTAGCCCTAAACTAACATTCGCTCCTAACCCTAACCCTAAAACTAACCTTAGCTCCTAACACTAGCCCTAAAACTAATCCTAGCTCCTAACCCTATAACTAACCCTAGCTCCTAACCCTAAAACTAACCCTAGCTCCTAACACTAGCCCTAAAACTAACCCTAGCTCCTAACACTAGCCCTAAAACTAACACTAGCCCTAAAACTAACACTAGCTCCAAAACTAACCCTAGCCCCTAACCCTAGCCCTAAAACTAACCCTAGCTCCTAACACTAGCCCTAAAACTAACCCTAGCTCCTAACCCTAGCCCTAAAACTAACCCTAGCTCCAAACACTAGCCCTAAAACTAACCCTAGCTCCTAACCCTACAACTAACCCTAGCTCCTAACCCTAAAACTAACCCTAGCTCCTAACCCTAGCCCTAAAACTAACCCTAGCTCCTAACCATAGCCCTAAAACTAAGCCTAGCTCCTAGCCCTAAAACTAAACCTAGCTCCTAACCCTAACCCTAAAACTAAACCTAGCTCCTAACCCTAGCCCTAAAACTAAGCCTAGCTCCTAACCCTAACCTTATAAAACTAAGCCTAGCTCCTAACCCTAACCTTAAAACTAACCCTAGCTCCTAACCCTAGCCCTAAACTAACATTCGCTCCTAACCCTAACCCTAAAACTAACCCTAGCTCCTAACACTAGCCCTAAAACTAACCCTAGCTCCTAACCCTACAACTAACCCTAGCTCCTAATACTAGCCCTAAAACTAACCCTAGCTCCTAACCCTAGCCCTAAACTAACATTCGCTCCTAACCCTAACCCTAAAACGAACCCTAGCTCCTAACCCTAGCCCTAAACTAACATTCGCTCCTAACCCTAACCCTAAAACTTACCCTAGCTCCTAATACTAGCCCTAAAACTAACCCTAGCTCCTAACCTTAACCCTAAAACGAACCCTAGCTCATAACCCTAACCTTATAAAACTAAGCCTAGCTCCTAACCCTAACCATAAAACTAATCCTAGCTCCTAACCCTAAAACTAACCCTAGCTCCTTACCTAAAAAACGAACCTAGCTCCTAACCCTAGCCCTAAAACTAAGCCTAGCTCCTAACCCTAACCTTAAAACTAACCCTAGCCCTAAAACTATCCCTAGCTCCTAACCCTAACCCTAAAACTAACCCTAGCTCCTAACCCTAACCCTAAAACTAAACCTAGCTCCTAACCCTAACCCTAAAACTAACCCTAGCTCTAACCTAACCCTAACCCTAAAACTAACCCTAGCTTCTAACCCTAAAATTAACCCTAGCTCCTAACCCTAGCCCTAAAACTAAACCTAGCTCTTAACCCTAACCCTAAAACTAACCCTAGCTCCTAACCCTAACCCTAAAACTTACCCTAGCTCCTAATACTAGCCCTAAAACTAACCCTAGCTCCTAACCCTAAAATAAGCCTAGCTCCTAACCGTAACCCTAAAACTAACCCTAGCTCCTAACCCTAGCCCTAAAATTAAGCCTAGCTCCTAACACTAGCCCTAAAACTAACCCTAAAACTAACCCTAGCTCCTAACCCTAACCCTAAAATAAGTCTAGCTCCTAAACCTATCCCTAAAACTAAGCCTAGCTCCTAAACCTAGCCCTAATACTAAGCCTAGCTCCTAACCCTAACCTTATAAAACTAAGCCTAGCTCCTAACCCTAACCCTAAAACTAACCCTAGCTCCTAACACTAACCCTAAACCTAACCATAGCTCCTAACCTTAAAACTAACCCTAGCTCCTAACCCTAGCCCTAAAACTAAACCTAGCTCCTAACCCTAACCCTAAAACTAACCCTAGCTCCTAACCCTAACCCTAAAACTAACCCTTGCTCCTAACCCTAACCTTAAAACTAACCCTAGCTCCAAACACTAGCCCTAAAACTAACCCTAGCTCCTAACCCTACAACTAACCCTAGCTCCTAACCCTAAAACTAACCCTAGCTCCTAACCCTAGCCCTAAAACTAACCCCTAGCTCTAACCATAGCCCTAAAACTAAGCCTAGCTCCTAACCCCTAAAACTAAACCTAGCTCCTAACCCTAACCCTAAAACTAAACCTAGCTCCTAACCCTAGCCCTAAAACTAAGCCTAGCTCCTAACCCTAACCTTATAAAACTAAGCCTAGCTCCTAACCCTAACCTTAAAACTAACCCTAGCTCCTAACCCTAGCCCTAAACTAACATTAGCTCCTAACCCTAACCCTAAAACTAACCCTAGCTCCTAACACTAGCCCTAAAACTAACCCTAGCTCCTAACCCTACAACTAACCCTAGCTCCTAATACTAACCCTAAAACTAACCCTAGCTCCTAACCCTAGCCCTAAACTAACATTAGCTCCTAACCCTAACCCTAAAACGAACCCTAGCTCCTAACCCTAGCCCTAAACTAACCCTAGCTCCTAACCCTAACCCTAAAACTTACCCTAGCTCCTAACTAGCCCTAAAACTAACCCTAGCTCTAACCTAACCCTAAAACTAACCCTAGCTCATAACCCTAACCCTAAAAACTAAGCCTAGCTCCTAACTCTAACCATAAAACTAATCCTAGCTCCTAACCCTAAAACTAACCCTAGCTCCTTACCCTAAAACGAACCTAGCTCCTAACCCTAGCCCTAAAACTAAGCCTAGCTCCTAACCTAACCCTAAAATAAGTCTAACCCTAACCTTAAAACTAAACCTAGCCCTAGCCCTAAAACTATCCCTAGCTCCTAACCCAACCCTAAAACTAACCCTAGCTCCTAACCCTAACCCTAAAACTAAACCTAGCTCCTAACCCTAACCCTAAAACTAACCCTAGCTCCTAACCCTAACCCTAAAACTAACCCTAGCTTAACCCTAACCCTAAAACTAACCCTAGCTCCTAACCCTAACCCTAAAACTAAACCTAGCTCTTAACCCTAACCCTAAAACTAACCCTAGCTCCAAACCTAACCCTAAAACTAACCTAGCTCCTAACCCTAAACTAACCCTAGCTCCTAACCCTAAAATAACCCTAGCTCCTAACCCTAGCCCTAACCCTAACCCTAACCCTAACCCTAAAACCCCTAAAACTAACCCTAGCTCCTAACCCTAACCCTAAAACTAAACCTAGCTCCTAAACCTAACCCTAAAACTAAACCTAGCTCCTAACCCTAGCCCTAAAACTAAGCCTAGCTCCTAACCCTAACCTTATAAAACTAAGCCTAGCTCCTAACCCTAACCTAAAACTAACCCTAGCTCCTAACCCTAACCCTAAACTAACATTCGCTAACCCTAACCTAAAACTAACCCTAGCTCCTAACACCTAGCCCTAAAACTAAACCTAGCTCCTAACCCTAACCCTAAAACTAACCCTAGCTCCTAACCTAACCCTAAAACTAACCCTTGCTCCTAACCCTAAAACCTTCGCTCCTAACCCTAACCCTAAACGCTCCTAACCCTAGCCCTAAACTAACATTCGCTCCTAACCCTAACCCTAAAACTTACCCTAGCTCCTAATACTAGCCCTAAAACTAACCCTAGCTCCTAACCTTAACCCTAAAACGAACCCTAGCTCATAACCCTAACCTTATAAAACTAAGCCTAGCTCCTAACTCTAACCATAAAACTAATCCTAGCTCCTAACCCTAAAACTAACCCTAGCTCCTTACCCTAAAACGAACCCTAGCTCCTAACCCTAGCCCTAAAACTAAGCCTAGCTCCTAACCCTAACCTTAAAACTAACCCTAGCCCTAAAACTATCCCTAGCTCCTAACCCTAACCCTAAAACTAACCCTAGCTCCTAACCCTAACCCTAAAACTAAACCTAGCTCCTAACCCTAACCCTAAAACTAACCCTAGCTCCTAACCCTAACCCTAAAACTAACCCTAGCTTCTAACCCTAAAATTAACCCTAGCTCCTAACCCTAGCCCTAAAACTAAACCTAGCTCTTAACCCTAACCCTAAAACTAACCCTAGCTCCTAACCCTAACCCTAAAACTTACCCTAGCTCCTAATACTAGCCCTAAAACTAACCCTAGCTCCTAACCCTAAAATAAGCCTAGCTCCTAACCCTAACCCTAACCCTAACCCTAACCCTAACCCTAAAACTAACCCTAAAACTAACCCTAGCTCCTAACCCTAACCCTAAAATAAGTCTAGCTCCTAAACCTATCCCTAAAACTAAGCCTAGCTCCTAAACCTAGCCCTAATACTAAGCCTAGCTCCTAACCCTAACCTTATAAAACTAAGCCTAGCTCCTAACCCTAACCCTAAAACTAACCCTAGCTCCTAACACTAACCCTAAAGCTAACCATAGCTCCTAACCTTAAAACTAACCCTAGCTCCTAACCCTAGCCCTAAAACTAAACCTAGCTCCTAACCCTAACCCTAAAACTAACCCTAGCTCCTAACCCTAACCCTAAAACTAACCCTTGCTCCTAACCCTAACCTTAAAACTAACCCTAGCTTCTAACCCTAGCCCTAAACTAACATTCGCTCCTAACCCTAAAACTAACCCTAGCTCCTAACACTAGCCCTAAAACTAACCCTAGCTCCTAACCCTATAACTAACCCTAGCTCCTAACCCTAAAACTAACCCTAGCTCCTAACACTAGCCCTAAAACTAACCCTAGCTCCTAACCCTATAACTAACCCTAGCTCCTAACCCTAAAACTAACCCTAGCTCCTAACACTAGCCCTAAAACTAACCCTAGCTCCTAACACTAGCCCTAAAACTAACCCTAGCTCCTAACCCTAGCCCTAAAACTAACCCTAGCTCCAAACACTAGCCCTAAAACTAACCCTAGCTCCTAACCCTACAACTAACCCTAGCTCCTAACCCTAAAACTAACCCTAGCTCCTAACCCTAGCCCTAAAACTAACCCTAGCTCCTAACCATAGCCCTAAAACTAGGCCTAGCTCCTAGCCCTAAAACTAAACCTAGCTCCTAACCCTAACCCTAAAACTAAACCTAGCTCCTAACCCTAGCCCTAAAACTAAGCCTAGCTCCTAACCCTAACCTTATAAAACTAAGCCTAGCTCCTAACCCTAACCTTAAAACTAACCCTAGCTCCTAACCCTAGCCCTAAACTAACATTCACTCCTAACCCTAACCCTAAAACTAACCCTAGCTCCTAACACTAGCCCTAAAACTAACCCTAGCTCCTAACCCTACAACTAACCCTAGCTCCTAATCCTAAAACTAACCCTAGCTCCTAACACTAGCCCTAAAACTAACCCTAGCCCCTAACCCTAGCCCTAAAACTAACCCTAGCTCCTAACACTAGCCCTAAAACTAACCCTAGCTCCTAACCCTAGCCCTAAAACTAACCCTAGCTCCTAACCCTACAACTAACCCTAGCTCCTAACCCTAAAACTAAGCCTAGCTCCTAACCCTAACCCTAAAACTAACCCTAGCTCCTAACCTTGAAACTAACCCTAGCTCCTAATTCTAACCCTAAACCCCCTAGAAATAGTATTTGATCTTGTGGGGACCAACAAAATGCTCCCAGTTGGTCACATTTTCTTTTCTTATTATTCTTGTGGGGACTTCTTGTCCCCACACACATGGCTCTGTATGAGAGGATTAGGCTTGTTTATAGGAGTGTCTCCCTGCCCTTCTGACGTTCCGGCCCCCGAGCCACCACTGGGTCAAGTGTGTCACTCCTCTGTGACATGTTGACTACCATGTCTTAGTGACAGTGTCACCACCGTGGACTAACTGATCGCCAAAGAAACACATATATACACACACACATACACAAACACACACACACACACACACATACAGACGGCAGGGATTTTTTTTTCATAGGTCAGACTTTGAAGCGGGAGAAAGGGGCAAGAAACCATATCCAGAATGCATTGGTTAACAATGACTTCAGAAGAAAAATATGACAGTTCCAAAACTGCCTGACATTTACGACGGCTGTTGTTGTTACTGCTGTTATTATTTCCATCGCTATCATTATCTTGTCTTTCTAGGTATACAGCAGCGGTGCTCTGGTGGATGATAGATTCCAAAACTGCTTTGAAAACAACTTAACACACATATCAACCATCATAACCGTCTCTGGCAGACATGTACAGTGCCTTGCAAAAGTTTTCATCCCCCTTGGCGTTTTTCCTATTTTGTTGCGTTACAACCTGTAATTTAAATGGATTTTATATGGATTTCACGTAATGGATATACACAAAACAGTCCAAATTGGTGAAGTGAATTGAAAAAAATAACTTTGATAAAAAAATATATACAAAATTAAAATCAGAAAAGTGGTGTGTGCGTATGTATTCACCCCCTTTGCCATGAAGCCCCTAAATAAGATCTGGTGCAACTAATTACATTCAGAAGTAACTTTATTAGTTAAATAAAGTCCAGCTGTCTTCAATCTAAGTGTCACATGATCTGTCACGTGATCTCAGTATACATACACCAGTTCTGAAAGGCCCCAGAGTCTGCAACACCACTAAGCAAGGGGAACCACCAAGCAAGCGGCACCATGAAGACCAAGAAGCTCTCCAAACAGGTCATGGATAAAGTTGTGGAGAAGTACAGATCATGGTTGGGTTATAAAAAATATCAGAAACTTTGAACATTCCACGGAGCACCATTAAATCCATTATTAAAAAATAGAATGAATATGGCACCACAACAAACTTACCAAGAGAGGGCCGCCCACCAAAACTCACGGACCAGGCGAGGAGGGCATTAATCAGAGACAACAGAGACCAAAGATAACCCTGAAGGAGCGGCAAAGCTCCACAGCTGAGAAATTGAGTATCTGTCCATAGGACCACTTTAAGCCGTACAATCCACAGAGCTGGGCTTTACGGAAAAGTGGCTAGAAAAAGTCATTGCTTAAAGAAAAAAATAAGCAAACATATTTTGGTGTTAGCCAAAAGGAAAGTGGCAGACTCCCACACATATCTAAGAAGGTACTCTGGTCAGATAAAATGCTTTTTGGCCATCAAGGAAAACGGTATGTCTGGCACAAACCCAACCCCTCTCATCACCGTGAGAAAACCATCCATGTTTTCCATCAGCAGGGGCTGGGATATTGGTCAGATTTGAAGGAATGATGGATGGTGCTAAATACAGGGAAATTCTTGAGGGAAACCTCTTTTAGTCTTCCACTGATTTGAGACCGGGACAGAGGTTCACCTTCCAGCAGGAAAATGACCCGAAGCATACTGCTAACGAAACACTTGAGTGGTTTAAGGGGAAACATTTAAATGTCTTGGAATGGCACAAAACTGACTTTACAGATATTGTCTCTGACTGTTATAAATACTGAACTGACTTTAGCGATGTTGTCTCTGACTGTTAGAACACTGAACTGCCTTTACAGATGTTGTCTCTGACTCTTTAGAACACTGAACTAACTATACAGATGTTGTCACTTGCTGTTTGAACACTGAACTGACTATACATATGTTGTCTCTGATTGTTAAAAACACTGAACTTACTTTACATATGTTGTCCCTGACTGTTAAAAACACTGAACTTACTTTAGAGATGTTGTCACTGGCTGTTAGAACACTGAAGTGACTATACAGATGTTGTCTCTGACTGTTAGAACACTGAACTGACTTTACAGATGTTGTCTCTGACTGTTAAAAACACTGAACTTACTTTAGAGATGTTGTCACTGGCTGTTACAACACTGAACTGACTATACAGATGTTGTCTCTGACTGTTAGAACACTGAACTGACTTTACAGATATTGTCTCTGACTCTTTAGAACACAGAACTGACTTTACAAATGTTGTCTCTGGCTTTTAGAAAACTGATCTGACTTTCCAGATGTTGTCCCTTGCTATTAGAACACTGAACTGACTTTACAGATGCTGTCACTGGCTGTTAGAACACTGAACTGACTATACAGATGTTGTCTCTGACTTTTAGAACACTGAACTGACTAGAGATGCTGTCTCTGACTGTTACAAAACTGAACTGACTATACACATGTCTCAGACTGTTAGAACACTTAACTGACTTTACAGATGTTGTCTCTGACTTTTATTAACACTGAACTGATTTTACAGATGTTGTCACTGGCTGTTATAACACTGAACTTACTTTACGGATGTTGTCACTGGCTGTTATAACACTGAACTGACTTTACAGATGTTGTCTCTGACTATTTAGAACACTAAACTACCTTTACAGATGTTGTCACTTGCTATTAGAACACTGAACTGACTTTACAGATGCTGTCACTGGCTGTTATAACACTGAACTTACTTTACGGATGTTGTCACTGGCTGTTATAACACCTAACTGACTTTACAGATGTTGTCTCTGACTATTTAGAACACTGAACTAACTTTACAAATGTTGTCTCTGGCTGTTTAAAACTCTAAACTTACTTTAGAGATGTTGTCTGACTGTTAGAACACTTAACTGACTTTACAGATGTTGTCTCTGACTATTTAGAGCACATAACCGACTTTACAGATGTTGTCTCTGACTGTTAGAACACTAAACTGACTTTACAGATGTTGTCTCTGACTGTTATAAACTCTGAACTTGCTTTAGAGATGTTGTCTCTGAGTGTTACAACACTTAATTGGCTTTACAAATGTTGTCTCTGACTATTAGAACACTGAACTGACTTTACAGATGTTGTCTCTGACTATTAGAACACTGAACTGACTTTACAGATGTTGTCTCTGACTGTTAGAACACAGAACTGACTTTAGAGATGTTGTCTCTGGCTGTTTAAAACTCTAAACTTACTTTAGAGATGTTGGCTGACTGTTATAATACTGAACTTACTTTACAGATGTTGGCTGACTGTTATAACACTAAACTTACTTTACAGATATTGTCTCTGACTATTTAGAACACTGAACTGACTTTACAGATCTTGTCTCTGACTTTTATTAACACTGAACTGACTTTACAGATGTTGTCTGACTGTTAGAACACTAAACTGACTTTACAGATGTCTCTGACTATTTAGAACACAAAACTGACTTTACAGATGTTGTCTCTGACTATTTAGAACACTAAACTGACTTTACAGATATTGTCTCTGACTATTTAGAACACTAAACTGACTTTACAGATGGTGTCTCTGACTATTTAGAACACTAAACTGACTTTACAGATGGTGTCTCTGACTATTTAGAACATTAAACTGACTTTACAGATATTGTCTCTCACTATTTAGAACACATAACCGACTTTACAGATGTTGTCTCTGACTGTTAGAACACTTAACTGACTTTACAGATGTTGTCTCTGACTGTTATAAACACTAAACTGACTTTACAGATGTTGTCTCTGACTGTTATAAACTCTGAACTTACTTTAGAGATGTTGTCTCTGACTGTTAGAACACTAAACTGACTTTACAGATGTTGTCTCTGACTATTTAGAACACTAAACTGACTTTACAGATGGTGTCTCTGACTATTTAGAACACTAAACTGACTTTACAGAATATTTCTCTGACTATTTAGAACACATAACCGACTTTACAGATGTTGTCTCTGACTGTTAGAACACTTAACTGACTTTACGGATGTTGTCTCTGACTATTTAGAACACTGAACTGACTTTACAGATGTTGTCTCTGACTTTTATTAACACTGAACTAACTTTACAAATGTTGTCTATGGCTGTTTAAAACTCTAAACTTACTTTAGATATGTTGTCTGACTGTTAGAACACTAAACTGACTTTACAGATGTTGTCTCTGACTATTTGGAACACTAAACTGACTTTACAGATGGTGTCTCTGACAATTTAGAACACTAAACTGACTTTATGGATGTTGTCTCTGACTATTTAGAACACTGAACTGACTTTACAGATGTTGTCTCTGACTATTTAGAACACTGAACTAACTTTACAAATGTTGTCTCTGGCTGTTTAAAACTCTAAACTTACTTTAGAGATGTTGTCTGACTGTTATAACACTGAACTGACTTTACAGATGTTGTCTCTGACTTTTATTAACACTGAACTGACTTTACAGATGGTGTCTCTGACTATTTAGAACACTAAACTGACTTTACAGATGTTGTCTCTGACTATTTAGAACACTAAACTGACTTTACAGATATTGTCTCTCACTATTTAGAACACTAAACTGACTTTACAGATGTTGTCTCTGACTATTTAGAACACTAAACTGACTTTACAGATGCTGTCACTGGCTGTTATAACACTGAACTTACTTTACGGATGTTGTCACTGGCTGTTATAACACTTAACTGACTTTACAGATGTTGTCTCTGACTTTTATTAACACTGAACTAACTTTACAAATGTTTTCTCTGGCTGTTTAAAACTCTAAACTTACTTTAGAGATGTTGTCTGACTGTTATAACACTGAACTGACTTTACAGATGTTGTCTGACTGTTAGAACACTTAACTGACATTACAGATGTTGTCTCTGACTATTTAGAACACTGAACTGACTTTACAGATGGTGTCTCTGACTATTTAGAACACTAAACTGACTTTACAGATATTGTCTCTGACTATTTAGAACACATAACCGACTTTACAGATGTTGTCTCTGACTGTTAGAACACTAAACTGACTTTACAGATGTTGTCTCTGACTGTTAGAACACTAAACTGACTTTACAGATGTTGTCTCTGACTGTTATAAACTCTGAACTTACTTTAGAGATGTTGTCTCTGACTGTTACAACACTTAATTGGCTTTACAAATGTTGTCTCTGACTATTAGAACACTGAACTGCCTTTACAGATGTTGTCTCTGACTGTTAGAACACAGAACTGACTTTAGAGATGTTGTCTCTGACTATTAGAACACAGAACTGACTATACAGATGTTGTCTCTCACTGTTAAAAACACTGAACTTACTTTAGAGATGTTGTCTCTGACTGTTAGAACACTAAACTGACTTTACAGATGTTGTCTCTGACTGTTATAAACACTGAACTGACTTTACAGATGTTGTCTCTGACTGTTATAAACACTAAACTGACTTTACAGATGTTGTCTCTGGCTGTTAGAACACAGAACTGACTTTACAGATATTGTCTCTGACTGTTAGAACACTAAACTTACTTTACAGATGTTATCTCTGACTTGTTATAAGCATTTATTAGAGCTCACGGCTCCTAAATAGTAAATGCCTATAAAAGAGTTGCAATTGTATAACACACTGGTGACACATAGACAGCAGAAGCCCTAAAAGCTCCATCTAACTGTGGTTGCCTCTCTCCAGCTGCATTGGTTTGTATAGTCGTATAGGGCCAGTGCTTTAGTGTTTAAATGCAGGTGGTTCTGGAGGAGCTGACAGCATCTATACTGTAGCTAAAGTGGCATATTGAGGAGCTGCAGTAAAGATAATGTAGGGTTGTAAATTCGCTAAAGCTAATTAGCTAGCTGGCGGAGATGGGATGGTGATGAGAGCGTTTTTGAAGGAGGGGACAGGGACAGGGACAGACATCTAGGGAGCAGTTGAAACAAAGGACACTGAGGTGGGCTGGGGAACAGGAACCATAATGAAAGCAGTTGGTAAAAGTATTCAGGGGAAGAGTAGATTGAATAGGTATGGAAGTGACTTGGCAAGGGGTGACGCTGAAGTTTGTTATCCCATCTTGAGATATGCTAATTGGTATCACAATGTCAAGGTGAAAGAACATCACAGAACTCATGTATCAATCCAGAATGACCATACTAAATCCATCATGAAATGTGATTCATGACATCTGTAGTAGACCAACATCCGGCTGCGTGTTGGGGTGGTGTTGACCTCCACTGCTGTTGTGAGGGGAGATCCGATACGTTAATAGAAATAAATTAGCATTAATATCCAGTCTCACTTCTCTGCTAGCTGCTCATTAGCCTGCGTTTACACAGTAGCGCCACCTGTAATAACAGCCAATGGTATCCAGGGCACATGTTTCAAATCAAATCAAATCAAATGTATTTATATAGCCCTTCGTACATCAGCTGATATCTCAAAGTGCTGTACAGAAACCCAGCCTAAAACCCCAAACAGCAAGCAATGCAGGTGTAGAAGCACGGTGGCTAGGAAAAACTCCCCAGAAAGGCCAAAACCTAGGAAGAAACCTAGAGAGGAACCAGGCTATGTGGGGTGGCGAGTCCTCTTCTGGCTGTGCCGGGTGGAGATTATAATAGAACATGGCCAAGATGTTCAAATGTTTATAAATGACCAGCATGGTCGAATAATAATAAGGCAGAACAGTTGAAACTGGAGCAGCAGCACGGTCAGGTGGACTGGGGACAGCAAGGAGTCATCATGTCAGGTAGTCCTGGGGCATGGTCCTAGGGCTCAGGTCCTCCGAGAGAGAGAAAGAAAGAGAGAATTAGAGAGAGCATATGTGGGGTTGCCAGTCCTTTTCTGGCTGTGCCGGGTGGGGATTATAACAGAACATGGCCAAGATGTTCAAATATTCATAAATGACCAGCATGGTTGAATAATAATAAGGCAGAACAGTTGGAACTGGAGCAGCAGCACGGCCAGGTGGACTGGGGACAGCAAGGAGTCATCATGTCAGGTCGTCCTGGGGCATGGTCCTAGGGCTCAGGTCCTCCGAGAGAGAGAAAGAAAGAGAGAAGGAGAGAATTAGAGAATGCACACTTAGATTCACACAGGACACCGAATAGGACAGGAGAAGTACTCCAGATATAACATACTGACCCTAGCCCCCCGACACATAAACTACTGCAGCATAAATACTGGAGGCTGAGACAGGAGGGGTCATTAGACACTGTGGCCCCATCCGAGGACACCCCCGGACAGGGCCAAACAGGAAGGATATAACCCCACCCACTTTGCCAAAGCACAGCCCCCACACCACTAGTTTGTCCTTGTTATCCTAGTGTGTTTCATATTGACACACATTTTGCCTTTTTGTTTGGCAAATGGAGAAAGATTTTCATTTTGTTGGTCCGTACGCAGTTTCACTCAGTTATTTTCATCATCACAGCAAACCTGTTCAAAGAGTTGTTTTTGACCTGAGCTAGCCTGCTGAGTAATTAATGGTAAAGCCCACGGTCCTGAGCTAGACTGCTGAGTTAACTGTAAAGCTACGGTCCTGAGCTAGCCTGCTGAGTTAACTGTAAAGCTACAGTCTCAGTGTGACCTGCACTCAGACCAGCCCGGCTGGATCAGACTGGATCAGCCCAGGAAATGACATGGTATGGAGACAGGAACACAATTGTGAGGCAGCATTTACACATCCTGTAATTGAAGGACGAGGGGAACATGGTGGTTTGGAGTACTGTTTGAGAGCTCCTGATTTTGGAAGACTGAGAAAATAACCCAACAATTTGAGCCAATCAAAGTTTTTGTTCCTCCTGTCAGACCAATTTCCATTGGTTAGCAGGGGTTCTCTACCTCCGGCCACAGCTTGCTAGTGAAGACATGGTTGTCATATAACAATAATACATGTAATTTAGCAGATGCTTTTAAACAAATCTACTTACAGTCATGCATGCATACATTATACATATGGGTGGCCCTGGGAATCGAACCCACAACCCTGCTGGTGCAAGCACCATGCTCTACCAACTGAGCTTTGATGTCATTGAGTTCATATGATTAATATGTTGGAGAATGCTTAAGACACAGTTGGGTAACTCCAATCCTGCAGGGCTGTAGCGTATCACAGGCTTTTGTTTCCGGCCTAGCACTAACACACCTGACTAAAGACCATGATGTGGATTACAGTATTTGTGTTGGTGTTGGTGTAAAAAAACACCCCCTGTAGCTCAAGTCTACCACTGTTTTAATTTTATCAGATGTTGCGTTTTCAGCAGTGGCATTGAAACTGACATTGTAGCAAATATAACTTCAGATCTAAGATGAGAAGCTTTAATCATAAACCAGTAAAAATATAAAAACTCTTTGTATTGACATCTTCAATCAGGCTTTAGTCATCACTTTGTGTGTATGGGGGGGGGGGGATAGTCTGGCAGAGGAGAAAGAGGAGGATAGTCTGGCAGAGGAGAAAGAGGAGGATAGTCTGGCAGAGGAGAAAGAGGAGGATAGACTGGCAGAGGAGAGGAGGAGGATAGTCTGGCAGAGGAGAAAGAGGAGGATAGTCTGGCAGAGGAGAAAGAGGAGCATAGTCTGGCAGAGGAGAAAGAGGAGGATAGTCTGGCAGAGGAGAGGAGGAGGATAGTCTGGCAGAGGAGAGGAGGAGGATAGACTGGCAGAGGAGAAAGAGGAGGATAGTCTGGCAGAGGAGAAAGAGGAGGATAGCCTGGCAGAGGAGAAAGAGGAGCATAGTCTGGCAGAGGAGAAAGAGGAGGATAGACTGGCAGAGGAGAGGAGGAGGATAGTCTGGCAGAGGAGAGGAGGAGGATAGTCTGGCAGAGGAGAGGAGGAGGATAGTCTGGCAGAGGAGAGGAGGAGGATAGTCTGGCAGAGGAGAGATGGAGGATAGTCTGGCAGAGGAGAGGAGGAGGATAGACTGGCAGAGGAGAAAGAGGGGGATAGTCTGGTGGAGGAGAAAGAGGAGGATAGACTGGCAGAGGAGAGGAGGAGGATTGTCTGGCAGAGGAGAGGAGGAGGATAGTCTAGCAGAGGAGAGGAGGAGGATAGACTGGCAGAGGAGAAAGAGGGGGATAGTCTGGCAGAGGAGAGGAGTAGGATAATCTGGCAGAGGAGAGGAGGAGGATAGTCTGGCAGAGGAGAGGAGGAGGATAGACTGGCAGAGGAGAAAGAGGGGGATAGTCTGGCAGAGGAGAGGAGTAGGATAATCTGGCAGAGGAGAGGAGGAGGATAGACTGGCAGAGGAGAAAGAGGGGGATAGACTGGCAGAGGCGAAAGAGGAGGATAGACTGGCAGAGGAGAAAGAGGGGATAGTCTGGTAGAGGAGAGGAGGAGGATATTCTGGCAGAGGAGAGGAGGAGGATAGACTGGCAGAGGCGAAAGAGGAGGATAGTCTGGCAGAGGAGAAAGATGAGGATAGTCTGGCAGAGGAGAGGAGGAGGAAGATAGTCTGGCAGAGGAGAGGAGGAGGATAGTGTGGCAGAGGAGAAAAGGGAGGATAGTCTGGCAGAGAAGAAAGAGAATGATATAAATAAATGTACAGACTAGAGAAGGAGGATACACCAGCAGAGGAGAGAGGGAGAGGAGAAAGGGTTATGGACAGGGGAGGGGAAAAAACTGATTAAAAAGAGAAAGGGGGAGAGGTGGAGGACTAGTAAAGGACAGATGGATAGATGCAGAGGAGAAATGGACAGATGGAGGGAGAGGTATGGTAAAGGACAGAGGAGAGATGGACAGATGGAGGGAGAGGTATGGTAAAGGACAGAGGAGAAATTGACAGATGGAGGGAGAGGTGTGGTAGAGTACAGAGGAGAGGCACAGATGGAGGGAGAGGTGTGGTAGAGGACAGATGAGAGATAGACTGATGGAGTGAGAGGTTTGATAGAGGACAGAGTAGAGAGATGGACAGATGGAGGAATAATTGTTGTAGAGGACAGGAATTGAGAAATTGACAGATAGAGGAAGAGGTGTTGTAGAGGACAGAGGAGAGATGGGCCGATGGAGGGAGAGGTATGGTAGAGGACAGATGAGAGATGGACCAATGGAGGGAGAGGTTTGGTAAAGGACAGATGAGAGATGGACCGATGGAGGGAGAGGTTTGGTAGAGGACAGATGAGAGATGGATTGATGGAGGGAGAGGTGTGGTAGAGGACAGAGGAGAGATGGACCGATGGAGGGAGAGCTTTGGTTGACAATGGAGGAGAGATGGACAGATGGAGGAGAGGTGTGGTAGAGAAGAAAGGAGAGCTAGACAGATGGGGGAGAGGTTTGGTAGAGGACAGAGGTGGAGAGATGGTTTTTATTTGGATTTCATGTAATAGACATACGCAAAATCGTCCAAAATGGTGAAGTGAAGTTAAAAAATATTAATTCACGTATGCGTATGCGTATGTATTCACCCCCTTTACTATGAAGCCCCTAAATAAGATCTGGTGCAACCAGTTACTTTTGGAAGACACATAATTAGGTCCACCTTTGTGCAATCTAAGTGTCACATGATCTGTCACATGATCTCAGTATTTATACACCTGTTCTGGAAGGCCTCAGAGTCTGAAACACCACTAAGCAAGGGGCACCATGAAGACCAAGGAGTTCTCCAAACAGGTCAGGGACAACGTTGTAGAGAAGTTCAGATCAGGGTTGGGTTCTAAAAACATCCGAAACTTTGAACATCCCAAGGAGCACCAAATAAACACATTATTAGGAAAGAGAAAGAATATGGCATCACAACAAACCTGCCAAGAGAGGGCTGCCCACCAAATCTCACGGACCAGGCAAGGATGGCATTAACCTCTTGAAACTAGGGGGCACTATTTTCATTTTTGGAAAAATAACGTTCCCAATGTTAACGGGCTATTTTTCAGGACCAGATAATAGAATATGCATATAATTGACAGCTTAGGATAGAAAACACTCTAAAGTTTCCAAAACTGTAAAAATATTGTCTGTGAGTATAACAGAACTTATATTGCAGGCGAAAGCCTGAGAAAAATCCAATCAGGAAGTGACTCTTATTTAGAAACCTCTGCGTTCCTATGCGTCCCTATTGAGCAGTGAGCAGTCAACCAGATTCCTTTTTCTATGGCTTCCCTAATGTGTCTAGTGTAACAAGACATAGTTTCAGGCTTTTATTTTGAAAAATGAGTGTGAGCGACAACATTGCGTCTGTGATCAGCTGGTGGCTCTCAGAGTGAAATGTGCGTAATAGACAAATGTGGCCATTGTTTCTCTCGCTCCTACTAAGAAGCCAACTGACCCGGTTGATATATTATGGAATAGATATTTGAAAAACACCTTAAGGATTGATTATAAAAAACTTTTGCCATGTTTCTGTCGATATTATGGATCTAATTTGGAATATTTTTCGCAGTTGTCGTGACCGCAGTTTCCGGTGGATTTCTCAACCAAACGTGAAGAACAAAGGGAGGTATTTCGGCTATAAAAATAATCTTTATGGAACAAAATTAATATTTGCTGTCTAACTGGGAGTCTCGTCAGTGAAAACATCCAAAGATCATCAAAGGTAAACAGTTAATTTGATTGCTTTTCTGATTTTCGTGACCAAGCTTCCTGCTGCTAACTGGACATAATGCTATGCTAGGCTATCGATAAACTTACACAAATGCTTGTCTTGCTTTGTAAAGCATAATTTCAAAATTGGAGATGACAGGGTGATTAACAAAAGGCTAAGCCGTGTTTCACTATATTTCACTTGTGATTTCATGAATATGAACATTTTCTAGTAATATTTTTTGTCCGTTGCGTTATGCTAATTAGTGTCACTTGATGACAATTCTCCCGGATCCGGGATGGGTAGTTCCAAATCAGAGATGCAACAAAGAGACCAAAGATAACCCTGAAGGGGCTGCAAAGCTCCACAGCAGAGATTGTGGTATCTGTCCATAGGACCACTTTAAGCTGTATACTCCATAGAGCTGGGCTTTACTGAACAGTGGCCAGATAAATGCAATTACTTTAAGAAAAAAATAAGCAAACACGTTTGGTGTTTGCCAAAATGCATGTTGGAGGCTCCCCAAACATATGGATGAAGGTACTCTGGTCAGATGAGACTAACGTTGAGCTTTTTGGCCATCAAGGAAAATGCTATGTCTGGTGCAAACACAACCACTCTCATCACCCCGAGAACACCATCCCCACACTGAAGCATTGTGGTGGCAGCATCATGTTTTTTTTTTTGTGTACCTTTATTTTACTAGGCAAGTCACAAATTCTTATTTTCAATGACGGCCTAGGAACAGTGGGTTAACTGCCTGTTCAGGGGCAGAACGACAGATATTGTACCTTGTCAGATCAGGGATTTGAACTGGCAACCTTTCAGTTTTCTAGTCCAATGCTCTAACCACTAGGCTACCCTGCCGCCCCATTGTGGCAGCACAATGTTTTTCATCTACAGGGACTGGGAAACTGGTCAGTACTGAAGGAATGATGGATGGTGCTAAATACAGGGAAATTCTTGAGGGAAACCTGTTTCAGTCTCTCTGAGATTTGAGACTGGGACAGAGGTTCACCTTCCAGCAAGACAATGACCCTAAGCATAACACTAAAGCAACATTCAAGTGGTTTAAGGGGAAACATTTAAATGTCTTGGAATGGCCTATTCAAAGCCCAGACCTCAATCCAATTGAGAATCTGTGGTGTGACTTAAAGATTGCTGTACACCAGCGGAACCCATCCAACTAGAAGGAGCTGGAGCAGTTTTGACTTGAAGAATGGGCAAAAATCCCAGTTGCTAGATGTGCCAAGCTTATAGACACGTACCCCAAGCGACTTGCAGCTGTAATTGCTGCAAATGTTGCCGCTACAAAGTGTTGACTTTCGGGGGGTGAATAGTTATGCACTCTCAAGTTTTCCGTTTTTTTTGTCTAATTTCTTCTGTTTCATAATAAAACATATTTTGCATTTTCAAAGTGGTAGGCATGTTGTGTAAATCAAATGATTCAAAAAATACATTTTAATTCCAGGTTGTAAGGCAACAAAATAGAAAAATGCCATTGGGGTGAATACTTTTGCAAGCCAATGTAGAGAGATGGTGGGGGAGAGTTGTTTTCCTCTGCCTGACAGGATCATCACCCTGCATTTTCAATCTGTTCTACCTGTCAGGTGTTGAAAGTGTTAATGAAGACACACTGGAGAGCTGATAGGCAAGACACACACACACACACACACACACACACACACGGAAGAAGACAGGTGTGTACACAGCGAGATGGCTCTAGTCATCCTACCATTTACCACTGTTTTCATAGCCACATAAACAGGTACACACACACTCACACACTCACACAGACACACACACATTCACACAAATAGAGAGAGGTGTAGGCAAAGCAAGACATTGAGTACAATGGGCCTTTGCCAGTTTTTACTCAGTTGACGTGAAATCATCTGCCTATCATTTTCTCTCATCTCTCTCCCTCCCTCCGCCTCAGACACAACCACATTTGGCAGAGCCTGCCCTATCTTTCCACTCCCTAGTCCCTGGCTCTGGCCCAATTTGAGCAGTATCAATGAGCAGTGGTGGCCCACCGGTGTCAAAAGACCTGAGAGGAAAAAGTTCTGTGCCGTTCTGTGAAGCGTTTTTCATGACTCCTCCTTCTGCAACAAAACTTCTCTCCAATGAGAGCAAAGAGAACATTTAGCCTCTAAGCATTTTAGTTTGGATTACACGGTGTGTATGCAGGGAACTCAGTTCAGACAGACTCTCATAAAGCTTTGCATATTTTACCATTTCAATGGCCAGAAAATCACCCTGTATAAGCTTCTGATCCCGGATAAAACTTCTGAACTAAGACACCCTCCAACATAGGACCTACACAATCACACAGCAACACACACATGCACATACAAAACAACTTTACCTGGGGATTTCAGTTGTCAAGATGATAACAAAGCAGTCATCTGACTGCTGATTGGCTTTCTGACTGATCTTAAGAGTCAATCATACATGGTCTTTCAGCAGGATACTCTAGGGGACAACACTACAGGCTCATAAAGTTCCCTGAAACAAATATTTTCATAACAACCATTCGTAGACATGTCTCTTCCTCTTCTCTCTACTCCCGCTCCCCCCTTTCCCTTCTCCTCATCTCCTCTTCCTTTACCCTCTCTCCTCTCTCTCCTCTCTCCTCTCTCCCCTCCATTTCCTCTCTCCTCTCTACTCTCTCCACTCCCTTTCCTCTCTCCTCTCTCCTCTCCCTTTCCTCTCTCTACTTTCTCCTCTCCATCTCCTCTCTACCTCTCTCTCCTCCCTCCCTGTCCTCTCTCTCCTCTCCCTCTCCTTTCTCTCCTCTCACCCGCCTTCTTTCTCCCTTCTCTCTCCTTTCTCTCATCTCCCACTCTCCCCTCCCCCTCTCCTGTCTTTCCTCCCGCCCTCTCCCTCTTATTTCTCTCCTCTCACCCTCTCCCTCTCCTCCTTTCTCTCCTCTCACAATCTCAATTTCCTCTCTCTCCTCTCTCCCTCTCCTCTCTCTCCTCTCCTTATCCCTCTCTTCTCTCCCTTTCCTTTCTCTCCTCTCACCCTCTCCCTTTCTCCTTTCTCTCTCCTTTCTCCTTTCTCTCATCTCCCCCTCTCCCCTCTCCCTCCCCTTTCTTTCCTCCCACCCTCTCCCTCTCATTTCTCTCCTCTCACTCTTTCCCTCTCCTCTCACCCTCTCCCTCTCTCCTCTCCTCCTTTCTCTCCTCTCACCATCTCCCCCTCCTTTCTCTCCTCTCACAATCTCCCTTTCCTTTCTCTCCTCTCACCCTCTCCCTGTCTCCCTCTCCTCTCACCCGCTCCCTGTCTCTATCTCCTCTCACCCTCTCCCTCTCTACTCTCACTCTCCTTTCTCTCCCCCCTCTCTACTTTCCCTCTCCTTTCTCTCCTCTCACCCTCTCCTTTCTCACCCTATCCCCCTCTGTCCTTACCCTCTCCTTTCTCTCCTCTCACCTTCTCCCTCTCTCCCTTTCCTCTCTCTCCTCTTACCCTCTCCCTCTCCCTCTCCTTTCCATCCTCTCACCCTCTCTCTCTCCTCTCTCTCCTCTCTTCCTCCTCTCCTCCTCTCACTCTCTCTCTTCCCCTGAAGGTAAACTGCAGTAAGAGCGGTGTCACCTGAGGCAGTCCTACAGTCTGCACCATCCTACCGCTCAGCTCCACAGCTCCATCAGCTCCACAGCTCCATCAGCTCCACTGCAGTCTCTGCTCCAAATGTATTCTCTACATTGATTTTTGTTCCTGCTCATCTCAAAGTGTCAGCTCATTTTCCACTATTATTTTCAATGGTGTGGAAGCACTAGTCACTAGGCACACTGTTCTACACTAGAGATGGGCTACAAGTAGGTGAGCCTCCTCAACAGAGAGAGATACAATGAACTCGATGACTTCATTGGAAATATGTATAACTGAATTAATAGAAATTGATTTTTCATTGTAAATTGTAGTCAGCAGCCTTGGGTAGAGATATTTACATTGTAAGGGGAAGCTACAGTATGTAACTCATGCTCATTCACCCAGAAGATATCATGATACTATAGTGCTTTGTTGCTTCTCCATACAATAGAAATGCTCCATGGCCAGAGGCAGGGCCAAATGACTGGCTGCTGTCTCTCACCCTCCTATCAGTCCCTTTTTGGAGAGAATAGGCCTATAGGATAAGTACTGTCCTCCGGGATGTTAACAAAGATCGTAAACTCTAATAGGGATATTTGAACGCATTGAACTCTAAATGGCCTCAAATGAGAGGAGTGAGGACACATGCTGTCTCTCCCCCATGCTATTCTACACAGGGAAGTAGAAAAAATAAACTATTGATTTCCAGTGTGCTTCAATGTGATTGCCTTGCTTTGTTTGTGTTTTGGTCCATTTTTCTTCTCTTTCATTCGCTGCCTGTCCTTATACAGAGTGATGCTCTACCATACCTCCAATATTTAACTAACAGAACAGAATGATCCAAGCCCTACCATACCTCCAATATTTAACTAACAGAACAGAATGATCCAAGCCCTACCATACCTCCAATATTAGAACAAACAGAACAGAGTAATCCAAGCCCTACCATACATCCAATATTTAACTAACAGAACAGAGTGATCCAAGCTCTACCATACCTCTAATATCAGAACTAACATAGCTTAAGTGAAGATTTCGGCAGTACCTGTATGGTTAGTGAGAAAGTCCATATTGCAAATGTACGGTCCCTTACTAGACGTCCGAAATCATTTGTAAAATTCGCGGACGGCGTCGGGCCGAGCGGCAGGGCCGGACCTACCAGGAAGTCATCAAATGAACTTTGTCGGACATTCGGTTTCCGTTTTACAAAAATAATAAGATTTAGGTCATTTTTCCGCTGTCCCGGAAATTCCCACAAGAGGGCATAAGCAATCATATTGCTATTGGACAAAACATCACGATTCACGACGGGGCCTTATCTCGAAAACTGAAAATATTTAGAAGCCGAAACTCGGTGGCGTAGGGGCGGCATAATGGGCAGTTGGCCCCGAACAAAATGGCGTCTAGGCCTCAACGGTTTTTGAGTTATGGCCATTTATCTGGGATTAAAGGTCCAAAATGAAAATAGAGAAATTATTTTTCCACTTCACGTCAAAGTCAAGGAGCCTCCGGTGTCAATAAAAAAAGAACCAGCC
The DNA here is from genome assembly GCF_034236695.1 of Oncorhynchus nerka. NCBI lineage: Eukaryota > Metazoa > Chordata > Actinopteri > Salmoniformes > Salmonidae > Oncorhynchus > Oncorhynchus nerka. The sequence goes on along the minus strand of NC_088409.1, from coordinate 82,419,021 downwards.
ATTTATCTATCGTCATTTAAGAGAAATCGTACAACGACATATTCGTGATGTTCACGGATAGGTGTTTTTTTTTTCAACGGTTACAGATCCAGTTGCAGGGTGTTCTTACGAATCTTTTTAAAGTGTGCTGCGGAGCTCTGCGAGATTTATGTGATTTTCTATGATTTTCTGAAATAACACACACTCACTAAACCCTCCGTAAATAACTCAGTTCTTAACGTAAAGACTTCAAACTCAGGATTCTGTAAAGGCATACCCCAATCATGATATGAGTTTATTTATAGCTTCCTGTGCCAACCGGAAGTGCCTTAAATGGTGTCACAGTGGCAGTTTCCAAGGGTTAAAAAGGTCAGATCTTTTCAAAACTTCATATGTGTGATTAGGCAACCCCCATAAACTGTAAGTCAGTCATTTCTCCCAACAGATGTCAAAGAAAAGCTCTCTCTCACACACACACACATAAACACACACACAGCAAGGATGGAGTGACAAAGTGCGGTGCTTAAAGACACACAAAGCCAACAATGGCATTTCCATATTCTCTAGGCCATGCCGAGTTCAACAAGATGCCCCGCTTGACCGTAGCTCGCTCGGTGAGAAAAAATGAGAAAAAGTAGGCCCAAAATGAAGCCTGCCCCACAACGTCATTTGCTTTTGGGTGACAGTGAGAGAACCGTTAGGGTGAGAAGCACAATTCGAACTCAGGTACGTTCCTAAGGTCCTCCCGATCCGTGCAAGCCTAACGTTGACCGTGTGGCATTAACCCTTAATAGTTAAAAGAAGGTGTTTACTTCAAAGAGTTTGCATTGACTTCTCTCCCCATAGGAATACTTTGCCTGCACCCCTAAATTCAACCTGAACCCTATGTGGGTTATGAATGTCGTATGAACCTGTCTTCGATGACAGTCCATCAGGCCACTACGAGGTCTACCTGTGTTGATTCTAAGCTTCCTGGACTAACCGGAAGTGGTTAAAATCACCCTAAAAGTGTTTATCCATACCCTGCCTGCAGTTTGATAGACATAGTGCATTCAACCCTGTGTAAATCAGTCAATTCTTAACGTAAGGACTTAAAACTCAGGATTCTGTAAAAGCATACCCCAGTGAGGATATGTGTTGACTTATAGTTTCCTGTGCCAACCGGAAGAGCCATAATTGGTGTCTCTTGGGCTGTTTCGAGGGGTTAAAAAAGTCAGATCTTTCCAAAACTTCATATATGTGATTAGACAACCCCCATGAACTGTAAATCAGTCATTTTTCCCATAAAATTTCAAAGGAAAACTAAATCACACACACACACAGCTTGGAAGTAGGGACCCATTGGGGTGCGTAGAGACATACACTGCCTGCATTAGTTAACCTTGTTGGAACTTTTGAAAGAACCGTCAGACCTAGAGTTCCGAAACTTTAGAATCCTGTTCTAGACCTCAGGTCGATAGTGCGTGGTGAGTTACGTGGCTCTAGACGGTTCTCGGACCGAGAAACAGCTTCGTACATTTGCAATGACTTCAATTCATTTTGACCATTACGAAAATGGCGACATTTAGAAATGTCTCAGAGACACAAGACTAGGTGCATTGCGACCGTCTCGGCCCATATAGACAGACCCCAACGTTTCGGTCCGATAGCTCATTTAAGGACCCCATAGCAAGGCATGGAAAAAAGTGGATTTTCAGCACCAATTAGGGTTTTACTCGGGCACTGAAGGACCTATCGAGCCGAAACTCGGGATTCGGGGTCGCCTCACATAGGCCTTCACATGATGTCCGACCTGGACCCGCAGCTAGAACGTAACTATGTGTTTTACGTTTTTATTATGTTTTAAACTAAAGGCGCTGTGAATTGTGGGCCTGCTCTGACATATGTGATAGTTGGCTTCTAAATGAGTTGGAAAAAGTGGGTTTGGTGTCAATTGGTATCAGTTTGGTGTCAGAATGACATCTAATTGACTGATGGACACTGACTTGCTAGTTGACTTTTGTACATTAGCAATATGTTTAAACGGAGAGGGACCATCACCAAAATGGCATTCTGAAATCAACACAATAAATGGCATCACCATAGTCTCCAGACTGTGGCGAGTTCAACGAGACGCCCCGCTTGACCGTAGCTCGCTCTGAGTGCAGTGACCTTGAAGAAAAGCAGAACCAAAACGAAGCCTGACCCTCAATGTCATTTGCTTTTGGGTGACAGTGAGAGAACCGTTAGGGTGAGAAGCACAATTCGAACTCAGGTACGTTCCTAAGGTCCTCCCGATCCGTGCAAGCCTAACCTTGACCGTGTGGCATTAACCCTTAATAGTTAAAAGGTGTTTACTTCAAAGAGTTTGCATTGACTTCTCTCCCCATAGGAATACATTGCCTGCACCCCTAAATTCAACCCTAAGCCTATATGGGTTATGAATGCCGTATGAACCTGTCTTTGGTAACAGTCCATCAGGCCAGTATGAGGTCTACCTGTGTTGATTCTAAGCTTCCTGGACCAACCGGAAGTGGTTAAAATCACCCTAAAAGTGTTTTTCCATACCCTGCCTGCAGTTTGATAGACATAGTGCATTCAACCCTGTGTAAATCAGTCAGTTCTTAACGTAAAGACTTAAAACTCAGGATTCTGTAAAAGCATACCCCAATGAGGATATGTGTTGACTTATAGCTTCCTGTGCCAACCGGAAGAGCCATAATTGGTGTCTCTTGGGCTGTTTCGAGGGGTTAAAAAAGTCAGATCTTTCCAAAACTTCATATATGTGATTAGGCAACCCCCATGAACTGTAAATCAGTCATTTTTCCCATAAAATTTCAAAGGAAAACTAAATCACACACACACACAGCTTGGAAGGAGGGACCCAATTGGGGTGCGTAGAGACATACACTGCCTGCATTAGTTAACCTTGTTGGAACTTTTAAAGAACTGTCAGACCTAGAGTTCCGAAACTTTAGAATCCTATTCTAGACCTCAGGTTGATAGTGCGTGGTGAGTTACGGGGCTCTAGACGGTTCTCGGACCGAGAAACAGCTTCGTACATTTGCAATGACTTCAATTCATTTTGACCATTACGAAATGGCGACATTTAGAAATGTCTCAGAGACACAAGACTAGGTGCATTGCGACCGTCTCGGCCCATATAGACAGACCCCAACGTTTCGGTCTGATAGCTCATTCAAGGACCCCGTAGCAAGTCATAGAAAAAAGTTGATTTTCAGCACCAATTAGGGTTTTGCTCGGACACCAAATGACCGATCGAGCCGAAACTTGGGATTCGGGGTCGCCTCAGCTAGGCCTACACGTAACATAAGAAATGGACCCGCAGCTAGAACGTAACTATGTGTTTTATGTTTTTTTTATGGTTTGAACCGAACGCGTTGTGAATTTTGGGCCAGCTCTGAAGTATGTGATAGTTGGCTACTAAACGAGTTGGAAAAAGTGGGTTTAGTGTCAGTTTGTATCAGTTTGGTGTCAGAATGATATCTAATTGACTGATGGACGGTGATTTGCTGGTGACTCTTGTCCATTTGCAATATGTTTAAACAGTGAGGTACCATCACCAAAAGTGACATTCTGAAATCAACCCTAACGAGCCATTGAGATGAACCAGAATCACTGCCCAGCCATCCCGAGTTCATCGGGCCAGTCAATTTCACATTCCTGCAGGATTTTTATAGCATGACAAATTCGTGATGGTACCTGCCCATTGAACCATATTGCAAATGCACAGTGACTTTGCAAAAGTGAGAAAACATAAACAAATGGACATGATGAAATCAACACAACGAGTGATGGAAAGGTACAACTATCACTGCTCGGCCATCCTGTGTTCATTAGGCCAGTCAATTTTGCATGTTTGAGCATGTCAAATTTCATATGGTAAATGCCAATTGAACCATATTGCAAATGCACGCGCACTTGCAATATGATTCAACAGTGAAAAAACATCACCAAATGGACATGATGAAATCAACACAACGAGTGATGGAAAGGTACAACTATCACTGATCGGCCATCCTGTGTTCATCAGGCCAGTCAATTTAGCATTTTTGAGCATGTCAAATTTCATATGGTAAATGCCCATTGAAACTTATTGCAAATGCACGTGCACTTGCAATATGATTTTATAGTGAAAAAACATCACCAAATGGACATGATGAAATCAACACAACGAGTGATGGAAAGGAACAACTATCACTGCCCGGCCATCCTGTGTTCCCATAGCGAGCATTAATATCAGAATGACCGGTAAATGCATTTACAACCATATTTTTATTTTTGGGTTACCAGTTGCACAACAATGCACGTGCATTTGCAATATGATTCTATAGTGAAAAAACAACACCAAATGGACATGATGAAATCAACACAACGAGTGATGGAAAGGTACAACTATCACTGCTCGACCATCCTGTGTTCATCAGGCCAGTCAATTTAGCATTTTTGAGCATGTCAAATATCATATGGCATTTGGCCCCAAAAAAAGTGACTTTTGACTTTGACTTTTGACTTCCTATGAAATCATATTGTAAATGGACAAATCATATTCCTTATGCACAAGTAAAAAAAAAAATATAATAATGATAATAAAATACAACTAAAGTATGTTGATACAGTTCTTATACGTGTGTAATTGACACAAAATTTGAAAGAATTTCGAAAAACGGTACAGAAAGCACTTTTTAAGGGTGTGTGAAGTTTTTTACAAAATGTTGACATTTTTGACTTTTGACTTCCTATGAAATCATATTGAAAATGGACAAAACATATTACTTATGCGCATGTAAAAAATAAAAAAATATGATAATAAAATTGGACAAAAGTGTATTCCTACAGTTCTTACACATGTGTAATTGACAAAAAATTCGAAAGAATTTCGAAAAACGGTCCAGAAAGCACTTTTTTAAGGGGTGATAAGTTTTTGACAAAAAAATCATATTTTCAAAATTTTGCTTTTGGACGTTGACTTGGGTTACATTTCCAATATGAAAAACCACGGTGGAGCGGATTCGCCACCTGTTGAATTTTTAAAGTGTTACAACTGGCAATTGCCATATGGCATTTGCAATACACTTTGCATGAATCCACCCCGAATTGGGTGGTATTGGACAATGTGTATATGGTTTGTCCGATGCCAATGACTTCCCATTCATTTTTGTCCAATACAGGGGGGTCTTCCCTTACAGAACGTAGTGATCCAAGCCCTACCATACCTCCAATATTTAACTAACAGAACAGAATGATCCAAGCCCTACCATACCTCCAATATCAGAACTAACAGAACAGAGTGATCCAAGCCCTACCATACCTCCAATATTTAACTAACAGAACAGAGTGATCCAAGCTCTACCATACCTCTAATATCAGAACTAACAGAACAGAATGATCCAAGCCCTACCATACCTCCAATATTAGAACAAACAGAACAGAGTGATCCAAGCCCTACCATACCTCCAATATTAGAACTAACAGAACAGAGTGATCCAAGCCCTACCATACCTCCAATATCAGAACTAACAGAACAGAATGATCCAAGCCCTACCATACCTCCAATATTAGAACTAACAGAACAGAGTGATCCAAGCCCTACCATACCTCCAATATTTAACTAACAGAACAGAATGATCCAAGCCCTACCATACCTCCAATATCAGAACTAACAGAACAGAATGATCCAAGCCCTACCATACCTCCAATATCAGAACTAACAGAACAGAGTGATCCAAGCCCTACCATACATCATGGGAAAATCAAAAGAAATCAGCCAAGACCTCAGAAAACATTGTAGACCTCCACAAGTCTGGTTCATCCTTGGGAGCAATTTCCAAATGCCTGAAGGTAACACGTTCATCTGTACAAACAACAGTATGCAATTATAAACACCATGGGACCACGCAGCCGTCATACCGATCAGGAAGGAGACAGGTTTTGTCTCCTAGAGATGAAAGTACTTTGGTGTGAAAAGTGCAAGTCACTCCCAGAACTACAGCAAAGGACCTTGTGAAGATGCTGGAGGAAACAGGTCCAAAAGTATCTATATCCACAGTAAAACGAGCCCTATATCGACATAACCTGAAAGGGCGCTCAGCAAGAAAGAAGCCACCGCTCATTTGTGCCACAAATGCTAAAACGTTAGTGTGTGGCAACAGTGCCAGGGGAAGCAAAGCATGGATTGGTGTCATACCTTATACATTATAAGACAAACATATGTCTTCTGCAAATTTCTACAGTCACAACAACAGATGGTAGTTCAAGACAAACACATTGGCACAATGTTGACATTGTTAATTGAAAGTGAAAAGTGTAGGTTTAGCCAGTTAGCACTTGGACTCACTAGTTTCTATCTACGGAGCCAACCATCTGCATAGAAACTGAATTTAAAAAATATGTAATTCAATCATTATGACAACTTCTCGGAACTGTTGCCATGCCTACAAAGAAGGATTTACAGTATAACTGGGAATAAAAGCTACTTTATCTTACCCAGGAAAATCCCTCCATCCATCCATTCCTCCATCTCTCTATCCCTCCATCATCCATTCCTCCATCTCTCTATCCCTCCATCCATCCATCCCTCCATCCATCCATTCCTCCATCTCTCTATCCCTCCATCCATCCAATCCTCCATCTCTCTATCCCTCCATCCATCCATCCCTCCATCTCTCTATCCCTCCATCCATCCATCCCTCCATCTCTCTATCCCTCCATCGTTCCCATGGAGTCCTGTATAATACAGGTCTCAGTGGGGGAAACATCTGCAGTGTTGTTGTTATACTGTTGATTGGCTATCTGATTGCTGTTAGCTCTCTGTAATTGACTGACAGTAGGTGATGGATGTTCTCTGACTAACAGAGTAGTGGTCACATGCCTGGTTAACTGATTGATATATCCTCTTGCTGTTTGTGTGTGTGTTTGCTGTAAGGTTTTCTGTGTTGGTGATGCGTTGGTTGGTGGTCTGTTATCAACGGTTGGGTGGTGGTGGTGTGTGTATGTGTGCGTGTGTTGTTTTGGCCCTGTTCCTGTGTCTATGCTGAGTTAATTGGCATGTATCCCACTGGTGTTTTGTGACTAACTAGGGTATATTGGCAAAGGGGAAGTGGGTGTTTGGGGCCTCACACAGTGTCAGCACTCCTAAACACCCAACCTGCCCTGGATCAGTCAGAGTAAAACAGCATTGATGTGTTTAGGACCCTGTGTGTCGTCCAGTGTACTGCCTGTAGAGAATAAATTAAGGCTCATGGTCTGATGCACTACAAACAGCTATTAAGTACACAGCCTAAAACATCTTCAGGTCCAGAATGCAGCAGTACAGCCATGTTGTGTTGAGGACTGGAGCTGTGTGATGAGGACAGTTGTGTTCCCTCAGACCAACAGAGCAGAAAGTGTGTTCCGTGTTCTCTCTGTCAGTCAGGGAGACAGTGGGTTCTCTCTGTCAGTCAGAGAGACAGTGGGTTATCTCTGTCAGTCAGAGAGACAGTGGGTTATCTCTGTCAGTCAGAGCGATAGTGGGATGACATTAACTCACACAGAGCAGCCTTTCTGTAATTAAGGGTGATGAGACAAGGTCGAGAAAATCATGTCTGAGTTCCCTCTTAATTAAATCTCTTGTACACACACACACACACACACACAATCTCACACCACTCTGATTTCTCCAGTTCAAGCTCTAGCCAGAACACACAGGCTGAATTACTATTAATACTTCAGAAACGGACAGACAGCTTCTCTTCTAGTGTGTGTTTTCTTCACTTCTCATCTGACTCATTTCATGAAGAGCATAATTACAGCATTTTCAATTTGGCCTCGTCTCTGGAGCTATGTGGCTGACAGTCTATCTCTGCCCTGCAGCAGAGAGGGCCGGGGGTGGAAAGGGGGTGGAAGAAATATGTGAGTGAAGTGCAGAGAGGAGGTTGGAGGGCAATCAATAGCTAATTGGTGTGTGTGTGTGTGTGTGTGTGTGTGTGTGTGTGTGTGTGTGTGTGTGTGTGTGTGTGTGTGTGTGTGTGTGTGTGTGTGTGTGTGTGTGTGTGTGTGTGTGTGTGTGTGTGTGTGTGTGTGTGTGTGTGTGTAATTGGAGTATAGGGAAAGAGAAGCAGAGGTAAGGTATGGAAAAATACATAACTAGGTAATTAGATGCAAAGTCTGAGTTGTATAATCACCGCTAGTCTTCAATAACTAACCACACAATTACAATAAACCCTTTACTGATGATGTTATTACTGATGGTATGAATGTGTTATTATCGCTGTAAGCTGCTCAACTGTTGTAATACTACACGTACCAGGCGGTTAATGTAGAATTTAAGTTCTAAAAGGATTGAGAAACATTGATATTGTATAATGTGATTAGATAGAGGGTGGTGTGGGGTAGTGTGTTTTCAGTAGGGTAGTGTGCTTTCAGTAGGGTAGTGTGTTTCTTGTTGGGTAGTGTGCTTTCAGTAGGGTAGTATGTTTTCAGTAGGGTAGTGTGCTTTCAGTAGGGTAGTGTGTTTTCAGTAGGGTAGTGTATTTTCAGTAGGGTAGTGTATTTTCAGTAGGGTAGTGCATTTTCAGTAGGGTAGTGTATTTTCAGTAGGGTAGTGCATTTTCAGTAGGGTAGTGCGTTTTCAGTAGGGTAGTGTGCTTCTTGTTGGGTAGTGTGCTTTCAGTAGGGTAGTGTGTTTTCAGTAGGGTAGTGTATTTTCAGTAGGGTAGTGTATTTTCAGTAGGGTAGTGCATTTTCAGTAGGGTAGTGTATTTTCAGTAGGGTAGTGCATTTTCAGTAGGGTAGTGCATTTTCAGTAGGGTAGTGTATTTTCAGTAGGGTAGTGCATTGTACTCTCCTTTAATAAAGGACCTGAGCCCTAGGACCATGCCCCAGGACTACCTGACATGATGACTCCTTGCTGTCCCCAGTCCACCTGGCCATGCTGCTGCTTCAGTTTCAACTGACCTGAGCCCTAGGACCATGCCCCAGGACTACCTGACATGATGACTCCTTGCGGTCCCCAGTCCACCTGGCCGTGCTGCTGCTCCAGTTTCAACTGACCTGAGCCCTAGGACCATGCCCCAGGACTACCTGACATGATGACTCCTTGCTGTCCCCAGTCCACCTGGCCGTGCTGCTGCTCCAGTTTCAACTGCTCTACCTTATTATTATTCGACCATGCTGGTCATTTATGAACATTTGAACATCTTGGCCATGCTCTGGTATAATCTCCACCCGGCACAGCCAGAAGATGACTGGCCACCCCACATAGCCTGGTTCCTCTCTAGGTTTCTTCCTAGGTTTTGGCCTTTCTAGGGAGTTTTTCCTAGCCACCGTGCTTCTACACCTGCATTGCTTGCTGTTTGGGGTTTTATGCTGGGTTTCTGTACAGCACTTTGAGATATCAGCTGATGTACGAAGGGCTATATAAATCCATTTGATTTGATTTTGATTTGTGTATTTTCAGTAGGGCAGTGTGTTTTCAGTAGGGTAGTGTGTTTTCAGTAGGGCAGTGTATTTTCAGTAGGGTAGTGCATTTTCAGTAGGGTAGTGCATTTTCAGTAGGGTAGTGTGTTTTCAGTAGGGTAGTGTGTTTCTAGTAGGGTAGTGTATTTTCAGTAGGGTAGTGTGTTTTCAGTAGGGTAGTGTGTTTTCAGTAGGGTAGTGTATTTTCAGTCTGTCGTGTTGTGTGTGTTCCAACAGTAGGAGAATGAAAGTCATGTCAGTGCCGATTAGAGCGGGGGTCCTGGCATTACTGCTGTGTGTGCGTGTGCGTGTGTGTGTGTGTGTGGTCACTCTCCAGCAGTGAAATCAGAATATGCCTCAGGCAGTGCCCATGTTCTCATACTCCCAAACTCCCCTTTCATCTCCCCTGCCACCATCCCTGCATCTCTCTCTGCTCTTATCAACAACCTCTGACTGATAACCTCAAACACTTAAGGGCTTGTAAACAGTGCTATGTGTGAGTGCATGCTTTGGCCCAGGCATTTATGTGTGTTTTCTGATCTGGCTCGTCTTCTCAGAGATGCTCTGTCAGGTCTGATAATGATTGGGGTCCCCCAGAGTGTTTTGGCCCCGTGTCGCTGACATGGCCCTCAGGCTACAAAAACACACACCGCCACTGGTACTACTGATAATAACTGCAGTTAGTCCCCTTGATAGCATTTCTTAACGTGGGTAACTCAGTGCCCCTCTGTAGAACTTAAACTAGAACCATGACATCTAGTTCCTGCTCCTTCTCACTGCCATCTACTAATAATGTCTCATTCATTTGCATCCATTAGATTAGAACGTGGCCGTGCCGGGGATCTCCTTGAAGACTACCATGCCGTTGCCTGGATTTTTCCAATCATAAATCTACCTCATAAAAGGCTAATGTGACACGGAGACACATATTTAGCTAACAATTTATCGCAGCAATTAGGGTGGCGAGTCCCACAGCTCTGCCAAGTGCCCCCCAACATCTGTTCCTGTTACCATGCTGCTGCCGAGCCGAAGCAGAGCCGAGGCCAACGGTTCAAAGCTAATCTGTCCCTCAGAAAGGCTCTCCTCTGCTGGGGGATCTGATATCAGCCTGGAGGTGTGACAAGCAGCTAGCAGCCCAGCGCGAGGCCATGTGTTTATTCATTCAACTTTGTAAAAGAGGAGGTCTGGCATGAAGGTCAATGCTGGTCACCTTGACCCCTTTCCGCTCCCTGAGTTAAAATGTAATCACAAATTAGTTGTAGGTGTGCCTCGTCCTGCCATGCACTGAGGAGGAGGAGGAGGAAGAGTTTAGCATATCATTAGCATATTCCCCTTAATAGTGGGAAACTTCTTCACTTGGCTGTCCCCTTGCAAAAGAAGATGGCAGTTTTGAAAGTGCAGTTTAACTGCAGTAACTGCAGTCGACTGTTGTATTTTGCAGTGTCCTGCAGTTATACTGAACTCTGGTGTATATTCGGATGTATACTAGGCTTATTTTTCCTACCACAGTGATGGATTTAAAAAAATATCTGTTTTTTTGTGGTATCAAGGCAACTTCACCCATCGAGACCATTACCTCTCCTCGTCACACGCCATTAGCTTTGCCGTCTTTTTCTGATTATTTTCCCACGCAGCTTCTATGCCTCTTTGCATTGTAGGAGCCCATTTATTTCTGATAAGTTATTGTTCAGGTAATACAAAGGCAAAGTCTTACACAGCCTACCGAGTAGCTCTCTTTCTCTCTCTCTCTCATTCTCTTTCTCTCTGTCTCCTAGCTCCTACTCTCTTGCTCTCATTCTCTTTCTCCATCTCCCCATTTCCTTCTCTCTCTCTCTCTCTCTCTCTCTCTCTCTCTCTCTCTCTCTCTCTCTCTCTTTCAAATTGTAATTTCAACACTCCCGCTGTAGAAGGAGATGAGATTATGTTCGACCGGGATGAAAGGGAAGAGAAAGGGAAGGAGGGGAAAATAAAGTTGCTCTTATCACAACTAGCCAGCAGCGATGCGCACACAAAGCTATGGCGGAATCCAATTTAGTCCTTCCTGTTAGTTTAAGTGATATTGGCGCAATTAGCCGTCACAAGTCAGAGTTTATAACTCGTGCTAAGTGATTTCCTCAAATCCCCCAGTAAAAACGCAGGCAAGCGCCACGCATCTAAAGCATTCACCTCGCCAACTCCAAAACAGACTCTGCTTTGTCCAACCTCTCTCTCTCTCTCTCTCTCTCTCCCCCGTCTCTCTCTCTCTCTCTCTCCCCCGTCTCTCTCTCTCTCTCTCCCCCGTCTCTCTCTCTCTCTCTCTCTCTCTCTCTCTCTCTCTCTCTCTCTCCCGTCTCTCTCTCTCTCTCTCACTCTCTTTCTTCTCTCTCATTCTCTTTCTCTCCTCCTTTCCTTCTATCTCATTCTCTCTCCCTCTCTCTCTCTCTCTTTTTTCAATCTCTCTCACTCTCCCCTGTGGACAAATTGTAATTTCAACACTTCCTCTGTAGGAGATGAGACGTTTTGCTCTTTTGTTTTGGTCTGCCTCATTGTGTAGCTTTGTAAAATGATTTGCTGTTCCCTCATTGTCTCTCAAACGAACCAGGGTGACTTTGAGAGGTAGTGTTTTTGTTTTTTTATCAAGTTTTTTGTTACTAAGTTGTTGATTGTTTGTACGGTCTGGAGTAACAATGCGTGATGGGAGTGAGCGGCAGACTGTGGGCGGGCTGGTTTGTCCTTGGCATCTTCAGGAGAGGGATTCGTTGTTGAATGAGTGAGTTTGTTAGTCCTGTTCCAGAGAGGGTGACTTTGTGGGTGACTCCGCTGTGCATTCATATTGTTGTTGTTATTGTTGTTGTTGTTTCTCTGCCTGCTCAAAAATTAAACCGGAACCTTCCAGGGAATTGGAATGATCAGAGGTATTCTTTACAGTGCTCAACTGATTATATGAGCCCAATGCACATGTTGTTTAAAACGATGTCTCCTCAGATGAGTCTGAATAATACTTCCTGGGGTTTGGTTGAGAAACGATGTCTCCTCAGATGAGTCTGAATAAGACTTCCTGGGGTTTGGTTGAGAAACGATGTCTCCTCAGATGATTCTGAATAAGACTTCCTGGGGTTTGGTGGAGAAACGATGTCTCCTCAGATGAGTCTGAATAATACTTCCTGGGGTTTGGTGGAGAAACAATGTCTCCTCAGATGAGTCTGAATAATACTTCCTGGGGTTTGGTTGAGAAACGATGTCTCCTCAGATGAGTCTGAATAAGACTTCCTGGGGTTTGGTTGAGAAACGATGTCTCCTCAGATGAGTCTGAATAAGACTTCCTGGGGTTTGGTTGAGAAACTGTATTTAGACCCTGCATTGCATATCTCCATTACAGTATAGCACTCTCTCACATACAGAAACCAACACACCCTAACCTGTCTCCCCTCCTCTCCCTGTCTTTCTCTCTCTCTCTTTTCAGGGGAGATCTGTGCATTTAAGATCCATGGTCTGGAGGCTCCGTTCGAGGCGGTGGTGCTGAACGGGACGTCTGGTGAGGGTCAGCTGAGGGCCAGGGGCTTAGTGGACTGTGAGCTTCAGAAGGAGTATACCTTTATCATTCAGGCCCATGACTGTGGAGCAGGACCCGGGGGCACCGGGGGGAAGAAGTCACACAAGTGAGTTTGAAAGGCAGGATGTATTTTTGTCTGTTTGTCTTCATGAATCATATGGATTCAATGCTATGCTCCCTGCAACACTGCACTCTGAAGCCAAGCCTACTGTAATCAAATAACGTTGCTGCCTACTATCAGGCAGTAAGGAGGCTGTTACAGAGCGACTGAGTGTGTGAGTGTGTGAGTGTGTGAGTGTGTGAGTGAGTGAGTGAGTGAGTGAGTGAGTGAGTGAGTGAGTGAGTGAGTGAGTGAGTGAGTGAGTGAGTGAGTGAGTGAGTGAGTGAGTGAGTGAGTGAGTGAGTGAGTGAGTGAGTGAGTGTGTGTGAGTGGTGAGTGGGGGAGAGCAGGAGGAGTGTGTGTGGTTGAGACGGTGCTGCAGCAGAGGCAGCTGAGTCACGGAGACAAAGCAGCACGCACGTTGTAGGTAGACCATTTAGATTGGTCATTATGGAGACACTCCTTATTCCATTAAACATATAAACCCGCTAGAACTGATGTAACGGTGACAAAGCATTTGAAAACAACTGTAGGCCACTACAGCTCTTTAGATACATTTTCTCAAAAGTGGTTTAAAGTAAACTGAATTCTAATGTCGACTTTTCTTATGGATAAGCGTATCAAGCGAAGGGTCTGCGAAGGGTCTTTTAGGGTCTGGAGCGCTGCGTGAGTGGACATTTGAAATGGAAGTTATGGGAAAAAGTCCACAATGAAAATGCCATTAAATGTGTAGAATGATATGGTACATTTACATCTGTTGGCCATCAAGTAGGCTATTCAATTCTATGCCAATGTAGGCTACTGTAACCTACCATTTCAGACAATAAATATATATTGAAATGACGATATCACTGGAGTCATTGCATGTCCATTTGAGCCACTTGTGTAGCCTACCTGGAGCTGGCAAACATATGTAATAAATCGCCTAGAACTCAGGTTGTTGTTATAGCCTTGAGTTATTATGTCATTGTTAATGGCCATTTTTACTTATTTAAATTAAAAGTTTTCAATCATGATCATGGTCACAGCTCTATCACAAATGCATCATTCTCCACATTTATTTTCAGGTTCACTGTAGACTTTTCCCTGAAATGAGATGTCGTCCTATCAGGGCTATAGGCTAGGCCTGAACTCTAAGATGGCGTAGCAGTAAGTCCTGTCGTGTCGTGTCCCCTGTATATATCTCTTTCGTTTTTTACATATTTTTCTTCGCATATCTCTTTAAAAACTTTTTGCTAAACCTAAGCTTCCAATTACTCTCCTGCAACCCGCCTCACCCAATGTAGCTATTTTTCCTAAAGTATTTATATTTATATTTACTTCGGAACCACCGGAACCCCTCAACTGAAGCTCAACTGAAGCTAGCCAGCAAACCACTAGCCATGCTAGCGGTCTTCAGCTAACCGGTCATCAGCTAACCTTCAGCCCGGAAAGCTCTCGCCAGTTCGAACAACGCGACTCTAACCAGAGCATAACGGACCTATTTATTTTTTCATCCACCAATTTCTTCCCCGGATTCCCACCGCAAATGGAACATTTTTCAGCTGGATCTTCACAACTAGCTATCTAGCTATCTACGAACTGTTAGCTTGCTAGCACAGGCCTGCTAACCGTCTGCATCGCCGCGTCCCAAACACCCATATTTACTTTCTATCTCTTTTTGATTTTTAATTTGTTTATACCCTCCGGAAACCTGCCTCACCCAATGTGATACGGAATCGCTATTATTTAAAAAATGTTTAGAACACACTCAAGAACCTCCAGAAGCTAACCAGCTAACTAGCTACAAGCTATTTAGTCATTGTTCGTTTTTTTTTAACCTGGATAACACTCGCCAGTCCAGCTTCCCTTCCCCATCCACCGCTGCCCCCTGGACACTGATCTCTTGGCCACATAGCTGATGCACGCTGGACTGTCCATTAATCACGGTACTCCATTCTGCTTGTTTGTTTTATCTGTTGGCCCCGTTGCCTAGTCAACGCCATTTTACCTGCTGTTGTCGTGCCAGCTGATTAGCTGTTGTTGTCTAACCTACTGTTTTAGCTAGCTTTCCCAATTCAACACCTGTGATTACTGTATGCCTCGCTGTATGTCTCTCTCAAATGTCAATATGCCTTGTATACTGTTGTTCAGGTTAGTTATCATTGTTTTAGTTCACAATGGACCCCCTAGTTCCACTCTTCATACCCCTGATAACTCCTTTGTCCCACCTCCCACACATGCAGTGACCTCACCCATTACAACCAGCATGTCCAGAGATACAACCTCTCTCATCATCACCCAGTGCCTGGGCTTACCTCCGCTGCACCCGCAAAGTAATGTCATACTTTCCAGGTCCATACCCAAACAGTTCGAACTACTAATTTAGAAAATTACTCTCTCCAGAAATAAGTCTCTCACTGTTGCCGCCTGCTACCGACCCCCCCTCAGCTCCCAGCTGTGCCCTGGACACCATTTGTGAATTGATCGCCCCCCATCTAGCTTCAGAGTTTGTTCTGTTAGGTGACCTACACTGGGATATGCTTAACACCCCGGCAGTCCTACAATCTAAGCTAGACGCCCTCAATCTCACAAAAATCATCAAGGAACCCACCAGATACAACCCTAACTCTGTAAACAAGGGCACCCTCATAGACGTCATCCTGACCAACTGGCCCTCCAAATACACCTCCGCTGTCTTCAACCAGGATCTCAGCGATCACTGCCTCATTGCCTGTATCCGCTACGGAGCCGCAGTCAAACGACCACCCCTCATCACTGTCAAACGCTCCCTAAAACACTTCTGTGAGCAGGCCTTCCTAATCGACCTGGCCCGGGTATTACGGAAGGACATTGACCTCATCCCGTCAGTTGAGGATGCCTGGTCATTCATTAAAAGCAACTTCCTCTCCATTTTAGATAAGCATGCTCCGTTCAAAAAATGCAGAACCAAGAACAGATACAGCCCTTGGTTCACTCCAGACCTGACTGCCCTCGACCAGCACAAAAACATCCTGTGGCGGACTGCAATAGCATCGAAGAGTCCCCGTGATATGGGGACTCTTCGATGTTCAGGGAACATCTTCAACTGTTCAGGGAAGTCAGGAACCAATACACGCAGTCAGTCAGGAAAGCTAAGACCAGCTTCTTCAGGCAGAAGTTTGCATCCTGTAGCTCCAACTCCAAAAAGTTCTGGGACACTGTGAAGTCCATGGAGAACAAGAGCACCTCCTCCCAGCTGCCCACTGCACTGAGGCTAGGTAACACGGTCACCACCGATAAATCCATGATTATCGAAAACTTCAATAAGCATTTCTCAACGGCTGGCCATGCCTTCCGCCTGGCTTCTCCAACCTCGGCCAACAGCTCCGCCCCCCGCAGCTCCTCGCCTAAGTCTCTCCAGGTTCTCCTTTACCCAAATCCAGATAGCAGATGTTCTGAAAGAGCTCCAAAACCTGGACCCGTACAAATCAGCTGGGCTTGACAATCTGGACCCTCTATTTCTGAAACTATCCGCCGCCATTGTCGCAACCCCTATTACCAGCCTGTTCAACCTCTCTTTCATATCGTCCGAGATCCCCAAGGATTGGAAAGCTGCCGCAGTCATCCCCCTCTTCAAAGGGGGAGACACCCTGGACCAAACTGTTACAGACTATATCCATCCTGCCCTGCCTATCTAAGGTCTTCGAAAGCCAAGTCAACAAACAGGTCACTGACCATCTCGAATCCCACCGTACCTTCTCCGCTGTGCAATCTGGTTTCCGAGCCGGTCACGGGTGCACCTCAGCCACACTCAAGGTACTAAACGATATCATAACCGCCATCGATAAAAGACAGTACTGTGCAGCCGTCTTCATCGACCTTGCCAAGGCCTTCGACTCTGTCAATCACCATATTCTTATCGGCCGACTCAGTAGCCTCGGTTTTTCGGATGACTGCCTTGCCTGGTTCACCAATTACTTTGCAGACAGAGTTCAGTGTGCCAAATCGGAGGGCATGCTGTCCGGTCCTCTGGCAGTCTCTATGGGGGTGCCACAGGGTTCAATTCTCGGGCCGACTCTTTTCTCTGTATATATCAATGATGTTGCTCTTGCTGCGGGCGATTCCCTGATCCACCTCTACGCAGACGACACCATTCTATATAC
>NC_088409.1:82234351-82396851 GCF_034236695.1 Oncorhynchus nerka | reverse complement strand
GTTTACCAAAGGCACCTAAATGACTCTCAAACCATGAGAAACAAGATTCTCTGGTCTGATGAAACCAATATTGAACTCTTTGGCCTGAATGCCAAGGGTCACATCTGGAGGAAACCTGGCACTATCCATACGGTGAAGCATGGTGGTGGCATCATCATGCTGTGGGGATGTTTTTCAGCTGCATGGACTGGAAGACTAGTCCAGAGAAATGTACCGAGAGATCCTTGATGAAAACCTGCTCCAGAGTGCTCAGGAACTCAGACTGGGGTGAAGGTTCACCTTCCAACAGGACAGCGACCCTAAGCACACAGCCAAGACAACACAGGAGTGGTTCGGGTATCTGAATGTCCTTGAGTGGCCCAGCCAGAGCCTTGACTTGAACACGATCGAACATCTCTGGAGATACCTGAAAATAGCTGTGCAGCGACGCTCCCCATCCAACCTGACAGAGCTTGATAGGATCTTCAGAGAAGAATGGGAGAACCCCCTCAAATACAGGTCTGCCAATCTTGAAGCATCATGGGGCGGCAGGATAGCCTACTGGTTAGAGCGTTGAGCTAGTAACCGAAAGGTTGCAAGTTCCATTCCCCGAGCTGACAAGGTACAAATCTGTCGTTCTGCCCCTGAACAGGCACTTAACCCACTGTTTTTAGGCCGTCATTGAAAATAAGAATTTGTTCTTAACTGACTTGCCTAGTTAAATAACGATCAAATTTAAAAATTAAAAATAAAATACCTAAGAAGACTCGGCTGTAACCGCTGCTCAGTACTTTGCTTCAACAAAGTACTGAGTAAATGGTCTGAATACTTAGGTAAATTTGATATTTCCAAAAATTTCTAAAAACTGATTTTGTTTGTCATTATCGGATACTGTTTGTATATTAATGAGGGGGAACACAAGTTTAATCTATTTCAAAATAAGGCTGTAACTGAACAAAATGTGGAAATTTCGAGGGGTCTGAATACTTTCCCAATGCACGATGTATCCTATATATATATATCCTACCTACAGTACAGTATATCCTACCAAAATATATCCTATATAGTTACTTTATATTTACTATATCTCCTCTATCATATTGAGTAGTGTATGAGAAAGGCAAGAAAAGGAGAGAAATAAAATCATGTTTACGTCTCTCTTTCTCTTATTCATTCCTCTCACTCTCTTTACCTTTGACTCCAGTTCGAGGATATCTTATAATCTTCTATGTGTTATTCATGTCATTCATAACACAACATTACTTTTAGGCCTTGAGTCATGTTATGCTGTGGTTAACTGTGTAATTGGCTCTCAATCAAAAAGATGTTGAATGCTTTCACAGTTGTCTCATTGAAAGGTACAGTGAGCCTTGACAACAATGATTATCACTCTGAACCACTCGGTTACATTACCACTTTATCATGGGTGTATTGTAACTCACATTTTATGTACTGTTACTCACATTTTATTATGTATTGTAAATTTAAGTTATGTACAGTACCAGTCAAAAGTTTGTACGACACCTACTCATTCAAGGTTTTTTTTTTTTTTTTTTACTAATTTCTACATTATAGAATAATAGTGAAGACATCAAAATGATGAAATAACACGTATGGAATCTAGCAGTAACCATAAAAGTGTTAAACAAATCAAAATATAATTTCTACATTGAATTCCAAGAGTGTGCAAAGCTGTCATCAAGGCAAAGGTCCATGCTACTTAAAAAATATTTTCATTTGTTGAACACTTTTTTGGTTATACATGATTCCATATGAGTGATTTTATAGTTTTTTAATGTCATCACTATTATTCTACAATGTAGAAAAAAGTAAAAATAAAGAAAAACCCTGGAATGACTAGGTGTGTCCAAACTTTTGGATGGTACAGTAACTCAAATCACTATGGCAACAAATAAGGTTTATCGCCATTGACTACCAGTGAGTCACATCAATAGATTGTCCCACTGAACATTAACTCCGAATCAGAGCACTTTATTCTGAAAATACAACCTTTATTCTCCAAATTTAACCATGCGTGATGAAATGTTTTTAATATACTGCTTTTTAAATCCTAATGAAATAGTAATGCGAATGCATGATTAGTTCTGAGTCACAGCACCACCACATTGATGCCAAATGTGTGTACCCAGTATTTCTAAGTTGATGTCATAATTCATTTATACTCCTCTCACTTCCTGTCTGAAAGTGTCACATTCTTTAATTTCTTCATCTCTCCCCATCAGCGGTGAGTGGTAGCTGTATTACATGGTTTAAGTGCTGGAGGGCTGTTGTAGGAGGTTTACTACAAGTGTGTCTGGGTTAAGTGCCCCGGTCAGTGACGGTAGTAGCAGCTCATCTAGGATGTTAACTCCTGACCTCCTGGTTGTTAAGACTCCACAGAGACTCTCAGGGCTAATCTTGAAAAGTAATTCTAAAGCTGCCATGTTTCTGCCCATGCGGTGGTCGTCGTGAGACGGTTATTAAACTTGTCACTTGTGATTCTGAGAAGAACGTCTGTTCCTCATCTCCCTGCGCCAGAGGTTTGGGAACGACGAATTATCTCAACGGATGGCAGCACCTTCCCGCGGCTGAGAGGATGGACACACACACACACACACACACAGGAAGACTCACTCAAAAAAACACACACACATCCGCGCACACACACACAGATAGACACATACTGGGTAGCACAATTAACCGTGGGTCAGAAGTTTAGATTCACTAAGTTGATTGTGCCAATAAACAGCTTGGAAAATTCCAGAAAATGATGTCATGGCATTAGAAGGTTCTGATAATTCTGCTAATTTACATTATTTGAGTGAATTGGAGGTGTACCTGTGGATGTATTTCAAGGCCGACCTTAAACTCAGATCGTACTTTTTGGAGACATGTCCTCTGGTCTGATGAAACAAAAATAGAACTGTTTGGCCATAATGAACATCGTTATGTTTGGAGGAAAAAGGGGGAGGCTTGCAAGCCAAAGAACACCATCCCAACCGTGAAGCACGGGGGTGGCATCATCATGTTGTGGGGGGGCTTTGCTGCAGGAGGGACTGGTGCACTTCGCAAAGTAGATGGCATCATGAGGAAGGACAATTATGTGGATATATTAAAGCAATATCTCAAGACATCAGTAAGGAAGTAAAAGCTTGGTCGTGAGTGGGCCTTCCAAATGGACAATGACACCAAGCGTACTTCCAAAGTTGTGGCAAAATGGCTTGACAACAAAGTCAAGGTATTGGAGTGACTATCACAAAGCCCTGACCTCAATCACATAGAAAATGTGTGGGCAGAACTGAAAAAGCATGTGCGAGCAAGGCGGCCTACAAACCTGACTCAGTTAAACCAGCTCTCTTGCCTTAGACCACTGCGCCACTCGGGCGGCCTAAAATATATTTTTTGGGTGGGGTTGTATAATTTGATTTACACAAAATGCCTACCACTTTGAAAATGCAAAATATTTTTTATTGTGAAACAAACAACTAAAACAAAATAACAGAAAACTTGAGCGTGCATAACTATTCAACCCCCCGCAAAAAAAAAGTCAATATTTTTTAGAGCCACCTTTTGCAGCAATTACAGCTGCAAGTGTCATGGTCGTTGAAAGAACTGGACCAAGGTGCAGCGTGGTGAGCGTACATATGATTTGATTTAGAAAAGACTCCGAACAAAACAATAAACACTACAAAACAAACCGTTAAGCTAAAGGCTAGGTGCCATAAACAAAGTCAACTTCCCACAAAGACAGTAAGTATGGTTCTCAATCAGAAACAAAGATAGACAGCTGTCCCTGATTGAGAACCCTACCTGGCCAAAACATAGAAGTACAAATAATAGAACATAGAATACCCACCCCAAATCACACCCTGACCAAACCAAATAGAGACATAAAAAGGATCTCAAACAGTGACAGTACCCCCCCATGGCTTTGTGCCATGGATCATCACTGGATGCTTCTTGCCATGGATCATCACTGGAGGCTTCGTGCCATGGATCATCACTGGAGGCTTCGTGCCATGGATCATCACTGGAGTGGAGAAACACACGGGAGGCCTGGCTCTGGGAGCATGCACGGGACTCACCAAGCTGGGGAGACATACAGGAGGCTTAGTTCTAGGCAGAGGCACCGGATACACTGGGCTGTGGAGGCGCACTGGCGGTCTCGAGCGCAGAGCTGGCACAACCCGTTCTGGCTGGATGCCCACTTACACCCGGCAAATGCGGGACGCTGGCACAGAGCACACCGGCCTGTGAATGCTCACTCGAGACACCGTGCTCATCACCCCATAGCACGGTGCCTGACCAGTCACATGCTCGCCACGGTAAGCACGGGGAGTTGGCTCAGGTCTGAATCCTGACTCTGTCACACTCCCCGTGTACCCCCCCAAAGGTTTTTTTGGAGTGGCCTCCCGGTCTTTAGTGCCAGCCATGACCCTGTGTAAACCTGGGCCCTCTTTCTCGCTGCCTCCACTTTCCTCTCTGCTTCCAGCTACTCCCATGGCAGGCGATCCTTTCCCGCCAGAATCTCCTCCTATGTTCAGGATCCTTTGCCATTTAGGATGTCCTCCCATGTCCAGTCCTGAACACGCTGCTCCTCTTTACCACGCTGCTTGGTCCGTTTGTGGTGGGAAGTTCTGTCACGGTCGTTCAAAGAACTGGACCAAGGTGCAGCGTTGTGAGCGTACATATTAATTTATTTAGAAAAGACGCTGAACAAAACAATAAACACTACAAATCAACCCGTGAAGCTAAATGCTAGGTGCCATAAACAAAGTCAACTTCTCACAAAGACAGGTGGGAAAAGGGCTACCTAAGTATGGTTCTCAATCAGAGACAACGATAGACAGCTGTCCCTGATTGAGAACCCTACCCGGCCAAAACATAGAAATACAAATAATAGAACATAGAATACCCACCCCAAATCACACCCTGACCAAACCAAATAGAGACATAAAAATGATTTCTAAGGTCAGGGCGTGACAGCAAGTCGCTTGGAGTATTTGTCTATAAGCTGGCACAACTAGCCAATGGGATTTGTGGCCATTCTTCAAGGCAAAACTGCTCCAGCTCCTTCAAGTTGGATGGGTCCCCCTGGTGTAGAGCAATCTTTAAGTCATACCACAGATAAAAATCTATTAAAATTACAGGTCGAAACGCAACAAAATAGGAAAAACGCCAAGGGGGATGAATACTTTTGCAAGGCACTGTATGTACATACACATACCGACACACACACACACACTCTCACATAAGCGATTGTGAGCAAAGAGCTGTCACTCATTAGTATAAGCTGTCATGATGCATTGTGATATTCAGTGCCTTCAGAAAGTATTCATGCCCCGTCTTGACTTGTTCCACATTTTGTTGTTACAGCCTGAATTCATAACAGATTACATTTGTTTTTTTCTCACCCATCTACAAACAATACCCCATAATGACAAATTGAAAACATGTTTTGAGAAAGTTATTCAAATACAGAAATACCATTTACATAAGTATTCACATCCATGAGTCAATACTTGGTAGATGCACTTTTGGCAGCGATTACAGTTGTGAGTGTTTCTGGGTAAGTCTCTAAGAGCTTTCCACACTGGCTTGTGCAGCATTTGCCCATTATTATTTTCACAATTCTTCAAGCTCTGTCAAATTGGTTGTTGATCATTACTATACAATCATTTTCAAGTCAAGTATATTTAAGTCAAACCTGTAACTCGGCCACTCAAAAACATTCACTGTTTTCTTAGTAAGCAACACCAGTGTAGATGTGGCCTTGTGTTTTAGCTTGTTGTCCTGCTGAAAGTTGAATTCATCTCCCAGTTTCTGGTGGAAAGCAGACCGAACCAGGATTTCCTCTAGGATTGTGCCTGTGCTTAGCACCATATCATTTCTTTTTTTCCTGAAAAACTCCCCCAGTCCTTAACGATATCAAGCATACCCGTAACATGATGCAGCCACTGCTATGCTTGAAAATATGGAGAGTAATACTCAGCAATGTCTTGTATTGGATTTACCCCAAACATAATATTTTGTATTCAAGACCAAACAATTTTTTTTGTTGCAGTATTACTTTAGTAATTACAGGATACATGTTTTGGAATATTTGTATTCTGTACAGGCTTTCTTCTTTTCACTCTGTCATTTAAGTTAGTATTGTGGAGTAACTACAATGTTGTTGATTAATCCTCAGTTTTCTCCTATCACAGCCATTAAACTGTGTAACTGTTTAAATGTCGCCATTGGCCTTCCTCTGGAAACTGAGTTAGGAAGGACGCCTGTATCTTTGTAGTGACTGGGTGTATTGAGGCGCCATCCAAAGTGTTAATAATAACTTCACAATGCTCAAAGGGATATTCAATGTCTGATTTTTTTAACCAATAGGTACCCTTCTTCATAGCGAGGCATTGGAAAACCTCCCTGGTATTTGTGGGTGAATCTGTGTTTGAAATTCACTGCTCGACTGAGGGACCTTACAGATAATTGTACTGTATGTGTGGGGTACAGAGATGAGATAGTCATTCAAAAAAAGGGTGATCAAATGAAGGTCCTACACCTGTCGTATCTGACACGTGTCATGGTGGAAGCACTACCCTAGGGGTCTGCTAAGGGGAAGAGGAAAGAGCCCCAACGCCAGGCCTAAAAAAGACTAGAATTACCCGGTCATATATAGATACACCTTCCTTTGGATCGGAATGGATTGGTCTACATATTGTCATGTAGCCTACAAGATCCTCTTGTGTTCTGTCTTTATTCGATAATACAGATAGTTTTGGTATGAGATTTTCTACACACCTTGGTCATTTGGATGCAGTTGTGTCTTTTTAGGTTGCCCCTTGTCTATTCTAGATCATTTTCATCAGCTTTGTGTTGTGTTGTAGAGCAGAGAGGATGGCTTGAGGCTGGAGCAGGTGTGGCACCATGCCCACTGAACTCACGCGTGCACACACACACACACAAGCGTACGCGCGCACACACTCTCTCTCTCTCTCTCTCTCTC
Source organism: Oncorhynchus nerka (assembly GCF_034236695.1). NCBI lineage: Eukaryota > Metazoa > Chordata > Actinopteri > Salmoniformes > Salmonidae > Oncorhynchus > Oncorhynchus nerka. Next base: position 82,389,875 of record NC_088409.1, on the reverse strand, counting down.
TCTCTCTCTCTCTCTCTCTCTCTCTCTCTCTCTCTCTCTCTCTCATAACCCTCACTGGCACTGGAGAGGGAATGGAAGCCAGGCATCTGTTTTCAACCAGATGTGTTCCTGTGCCACTCTCCCTCCCACCCTCCACCTCACCCTTATCCCATCAACCATCCCTCCCTCCAATCCCCAGTGGGGTGTAACATATGTTTGGCCCCATCCAGAGAGGGGGGGTTATGAGAGAGACACATTAATATGACAGGTCAAGCTGCAGAGGGATTTACAGCTTACCACTGGTGCTGATGCTACATACAGTACAGGCTGGCTGTGGCACTGTTACTGCTGAGGCTAGCACTTAGCATTACCCTGTTGTCATGACTTTACTTTCACTAATCTGATGACTGTTATTTATCTAATCAACTAACTATGTTTAATTGTTACCTGATTAAATTAATCATGTAACAATTAACTCATTAGGATTTTGTGGCACCATGAGACCATGTTTAAAGAGTTACCATCTTCCGAATTTAACACTAAAGGTCTTTACCTATCACATCCATGAAACAGTCAACTTATTAATTCATAACCTCTTATCATATCACCATTCTGAACAGTCGTAACGTCATGCATCTGCAAAAACCCCAGCCTTACTCATGAATCAGTACTACACAAATTGGTTTAATTATGTATTTACTAGCTAACTAAATAATAACACAGAATAAACATTCACACTTAACACATGAGTAAAAGGTCCCTAATGGACTGACAACATATGGTGGCTTGTTACACAGAAAATGAGAGGGGGGGATATAGAGAGAAATTGTATATCATTGATATACTTTAGAACTATTCTCACGGTAATCATAGACTTTGCACACGAACCTCCGCACATGTGTAATAAGAAATCATGAATGTATTTACATGTGAGTGCCTTTGTTCGCTGCTTATCTCTGTCAGAACCAGCCCTCCTTAGGAAGGGTGATGGGTTGGCCTTTCAGCACCATGCTTGTAAGGCTCTGATTGTCCAAAAGGGTCCGGTCCCGTCTCTTCTACTGTTGTTCACTCTGGAAGATGCTCCTGGGAAGATACAATGGTTCCGCCTTTAAAAGTTGCGAGCTTGCACCGCGGGAGGTACACAGCGCCATCGCTTCATTGCTCCAGACCACCACAAGGAGGAGTTAGAGCACTCATTATGCATTTGGGTCCCAAGGTTTTTATATGACCAATCATATCGAGTGGTTCCAATGACGCGAGTCACCCGTCCCTGGGTGAAGATGATTGAAAAAATGTACAATTGAGAGGAATATGTTAGTTAATGTAGAGACAAACGTTTGTGCATATTTCTTTGTCATGAAGTTAATTTATGAAAATCGCTATTTAGCAAGTTATCTGACAAGCTAACATTAGCCAGCTAGCTAGTTTCTGGAGAATGAATTTGTAATTTGTGTTGTTTGATGTTTTAGGGACTCCTGAGAAAACCAGCAGAATAATCTAGCTTGCTAAAGTATTTACTGCAATTGAATGTATAATTGTGTAAACTTGTCTTGCAATACAGCTGAAGTAACATAGCTAACTATTTACTTGCTTAAACATATATGTATGCCTATGGATGTGTAGCCGATCTGTGTATGAACCCTAAAACGTTTGGTATGAATATTAGTTCAGAACATATCTATGAACCTCAGCTATCTTAGTTGTGGTATCAACTTCAAGTCTGAATGGTAGTAATGAAGTCTATGTGGAACTGGTGTGAAATGGCTAACTAGTTAGTGGGGTGCACGCTAATAGCATTTCAATCGGTGATGTCACTTTGCTCTGCAAAAGCCACAGCTGTTGTGGAGCGATGGGTAACGATGCTTCAAGGGTGTCTGTCAATGTGTGCAGAGGGTCCCTGGTTCGAGCCCAGGGGCGAGGAGAGGGACGGAAGATATACTGTTACGTATGGATAAAGTAGAATATAATAAATGTATTGCGCCAAGGATGCAAGTCCTATTTACATGTGCTGTAGTTATTACCACACATGAGATTCCCACATTGTAGCCTGTACATTGAATATATTCACTGATCATGTACTATTCCTTGGCAAATAAACTGGAACAATAGTGCGAGCCCATAGGAAATTAATGGAATTGAACGTTAGCAGAGCCTGTTTTGACTGGAGTGATGCTTAGAATTCCATTAATAATGTATCCCTATTTATTTTACCACTACAATCGGTTAGTCGGACGAAACTGGAAAAAAACTACTTATGCAGAAAGTAAACATCCGCACCTCAATGGTGTCAACTGATCTCATGTCTGTGTAATGAAAAAGTAGGGGGAAAATACAATCTTCTGACTACTTCTGCATAAGGGAGGGTGGCTCGTACCACAACAGAGGGTCCCTGGCTTGTACCAGGGACCCTCTGCACCCATCGACAATAGCCACCCTCGAAACATCGAGCCACGCCCTTGCAGAGCAAGGGGAACAACTACTTCAAGGTCTCAGAGCAAGTGAAGTCACTGATTGAAATGCTATTACCGCGCACCCCCCTAAATAGCTAGCCATTTCACACCGGTTACACCCGACTTGAAAAAAATAAAATGTACACAGTGAGATTTTTGGTGAAATAGACCGGCATGCCTCTCCATAGGAAAACAATGGGGGGAGCTCAGCGTTCCAAGGGCAAAATGTATTTTGGGGCTAGCTTTTGATGACAACTGAGCTAGATGCCCAGGCTTACATAATTAGAAAGAGGAGATTCTCATGATTAAAATGGTGTCCGACTTGAAAAGAATCTAAATATACACTTTACAAGAAATTTGGTGAAATAGACAGACATGCCAGAGTTCCAATAATATTTTTGTTGTTTACAGTTTAACTATAAAACAACGTGAGCAGGTCTCATTGCCAACACTAGCAAAGCAGGCATTGTGACGTTGAACAGTAACCTGGGAATAGAAAGTTCGGAAGGCGAGTTGGTACCACGGTGCTCTATAGAACTAATAAGAAAAATGCCCTAAGATAAGGCCTGTTTTTTGCCATTACTTCAAAACGATGGCAAGCAGCTGGGAAATATGTTCATATTATGAAACTGGGCTCCACGGCGGATAAAATTAACTTTTTATCAGAAAAGAACATTGTTAAAAAAATAATGTGTCTAGCCTACTATCTACACGGATTTCAGAGCACTTTCGTCTGAGTGTACCAGAGAGCGGAATGCCAGAGCACAGTAGCCTAATAAACAAATAACCACATTTCATTAATAAAAGAAAGAAAAAATACTCAAAATGTTGATTTAGTTATGGAGCCATACCGAATTAGTATGGGGATAAATTTCACTGATTTACAGAAATATTGGAACAAATTTGTCTAAAGAAGGCAGACAATTTAGAATCCTCCAATCATGTAGCCTACTCCCGACAATCACGTTGTACAGCGCCATATTTCCCATTCCATCCTAACGGAAGCCCTTAGGGTTTCATTTTTCATTTTTCTCTGAATGGAAACACCATAATATTAATATAAGCCTAATTTCTTAAAATCAATACTATGTTAATACAAAAAAGTTTTTAAATTCTCTGGTAATGCCAATATCAAATGTTTCTCAAACATGTTCTCTAGTGGTCAAACTAGCAATAACTTACAGTAACAGAAGAAATGGCTGAGAATTAAATGACGTGCCCCAAATTCTGCAGAAGCACGCAGGGTGTGCTGCAGTATTACGCAACTTTTAAAGGAGGATCCGTTGTAGCTAGCTAGCCATGTCCATGGTTCCCACTAGGTGATGAGAGTAGTGTACTACTGTGATTTGAGAAGAGTGGTCCCACTTAGATTCGCATTTCTAGATATTCGACTCAAGACAGCTAATCAGCCGTATCAGTGATTGTCCTAGATGGGAGTTTCCTCCTTCCTCCACCTCTTGTTGATAGTCAGAGTTTGAACCACTTTACACGCGCAGTTTCAGCCTGGCAATGTTCTGGTCTAGTCTGTTGAGTTTATGTTCTTCACCTCATGTTGAGGTTCAAAGTTCCAAAAATGTCAAACGTGTAGCTACGCTCCATGCTTTTCTGGTCTAATGTACATTTCTGTTACCAATCCTTTATACACTCTGGCCGAAGGGGACGGTTCCATCAGTCTGTCACGCTCGCTGGCCTCACTCGGGGCGTGGCTACTTACTATGCACAGTTTATAGGTGATAGATTCTCTTATACCTTATAAAATCACATTCCTATCCTAACAAAGATACTTTCATAATTGTTCATATTTCATATATAACATTAAGGATTGAGACTTCATACCTGTAGTTTAAATACTTTTCAACTTACTTATTGCCTATATAACCTTTTTAATAACATCACACAAAAACAATATGACAATAGTATTCTAAATATCATTTTTGACCATTCTCCACGTTCCTATGTTTGTAATATTGTTCCAGTATTCACTTTTTGAACGTGTTAGAGTTTCGGAGGGATAAAGTCTGTTAACAAAGAACGTTTCTCTGTGTATTTTGGAGAGGGAGATCTCTCTTCTCCTGGAATTTACAACAGGTGTGAACTGTCAACCCCCACCAGCTACCTCCTCCCCTCTGCTGTGGACGAGAGAGGTCTGATTACTGTCAACCATTGCTAAGCTGATTTACCCCATTGGATCCTCACTGGACAGTCATGACACTGTCTGGCTGTGGCACTGTTATTGCTGGGGCTTGCACTTAGCATTACCCTATCTGGCTGTGGCACTGTTACTGCTGAGGCTACCACTTAGCATTACCCTATCTGGCTGTGGCATGTTACTGCTGAGGCTAGCACTTAGCATTACCCTGTCTGGCTGTGGCCTGTTACTGCTGAGGCTAGCACTTAGCATTACCCTGTCTGGCTGTGGCCTGTTACTGCTGAGGCTAGCACTTAGTTTTACCCTGTCTGGCTGTGGCCTGTTACTGCTGAGCCTAGCACTTAGTTTTACCCTGTCTGGCTGTGGCCTGCTGATGCTAGCACTTAGCATTACTGTTAGCACAGTTGATGCCTGGGGGAGGGGGGTGTAGAGTGTTCGTTTGTGTTCAAATGGAAAGAAACAAAGTGCCCACTGGCTATGTGGCACAGAGAGATAAGATGGTGTGAAGGCGTCCAGCCTCCTGCTGTCTCCTGTTGTTGTCAATGTGGAATCACTGGCCCAGAAGATGTCTGACAGGGTTTTGGATCTGACGCGAAGAGGATAACTCCAGTGTTATCATGATTGGCATTATCTTAATCCTAAACAATATACCAGGTCTGTTGTGCTTTTCTCACACAGCTCACTGGGGTAGTGTTGTCATTGTCTATTTGTTTCTCAAGCTCATCAAACGTAATTTGTGTGACCTCAATCCATCACCCTCTTGTCAATGAATGAATCAGTCAATTGATTATGCAATCAGTTGACTTTATTCTACATGACCAGAAGAAGAGTATTGATTAACACATTGTGGGTTAATAGTTGTTTCAATTCAAGATCAATCTAATGTGATAAGTACTTTACTAGGTGATGAATGGGGTGTCTCTGATGTGGTACAACAAAAATAAAAAATGAATAAAACTGATGTGTAGAAGCAGAATACCTTGGTATCACTGGGTTAACTAGCCAGAGGGTTATTCATTAGTAGGTAGTAGATTACCTTGGTATCACTGGGTTAACTAGCCAGAGGGTTATTCATTAGTAGGTAGTAGATTACCTTGGTATCATTGGGTTAACTAGCCAGAGGGTTATTCGTTAGTAGGTAGTAGATTACCTTGGTATCACTGGGTTAACTAGCCAGAGGGTTATTCATTAGTAGGTAGTAGATTACCTTGGTATCATTGGGTTAACTAGCCAGAGGGTTATTCGTTAGTAGGTAGTAGATTACCTTGGTATCATTGGGTTAACTGGCCAGAGGGTTATTCATTCGTAGGTAGTAGATTACCTTGGTATAACTGGGTTAACTAGCCAGAGGGTTATTCGTTAGTAGGTAGTAGATTACCTTGGTATCATTGGGTTAACTAGCCAGAGGGTTATTGGGTTAACTAGCCAGAGGGTTATTCGTTAGTAGGTAGTAGATTACCTTGGTATCATTGGGTTAACTAGCGAGAGGGTTATTCGTTAGTAGGTAGTAGATTACCTTGGTATCATTGGGTTAACCACAACATCTTAACCACAACAGCATATAAAAGAAACCTCAACCAACCTCAACCAACCAGCTCTTACTACTTCTTGCAGTATTTCCCAAATCAATCCTTGGGTCCCCCAGCCATTCCATATGTTGTATTCCACCACCAGCACACATGTATGAACTAACCAATGGTCTTGATGATTATCTGAATCAGATGTGTTGAGGGTGATATTACTGCGGTGAAGGGAACCCCTGCACCTTGTTGGGAAACCCTGCATGGCATTATTTAGATTACTCGTATCCATTTTATAAAAACGTTATCCTGCCTTGACCTTTGGCTCCTTTCTCCCCTGTCCTCTCTGTCTCCCCCTGCTGTCCACAGGGCGGTGGTACACATCCAGGTGAATGATGTGAATGAGTTCTCTCCAGTGTTCCGGGAGGCCCAGTACCACGTGGCGGTGACAGAGGGGAAGATCTATGACAACATCCTGCAGGTGGAGGCTACAGACCAGGACTGTTCTCCTCAGTACAGCCAGATCTGTAACTACCAGATCACCACCTCCAACACACCCTTCGCCATCGACCGCAATGGTTAGTAAATGCAATGGACCGCATCCTGATCACACACACATTCACAAGTGCACACACACACACACACACACACACACACACACTCACTCACTCACTCACTCACTCACTCACTCACTCACTCACTCACTCACTCACTCACTCACTCACTCACTCACTCACTCACTCACTCACTCACACAAGTAAACACATTGACAGATTGATACATTGACAGAGAGGGAGACGGAAAGAGACAGAGACTACGAGATAGGGAGAGAGATAGAGAGACTGAGAGAGACTGAGAGAGAGTGAGACAGACTGAGACAGAGACTGAGACTGTGATTGAGAGAGACTGAGAGATAGGGAGAGAGATAGAGAAAGACAGAGAGAGAGAGAGATAGGGAGAGAGATAGAGAAAGACAGAGAGAGAGAGAGAGAGAGATAGGGAGAGAGAGAGATAGGGAGAGAGAGAGAGAGAGAGAGAGAGGAAGAGAGAGGATGGGGTATTAGGGCAGAACAGCAGAGTCATAATGGATGAAAAGTGATATCAAAGAGAAATGTAGAAAGACAACCTGCTGAGAGAGAAGGATAGAGGGAGAAGATGAGGACAGAGAGGAAGAGAGGAGGATAGAGAGAGAAGATGAGGACAGAGAGAAGGATAGAGAGAGAAGACGACGACATAGAGGAGAAGGATAGAGAGAGAAGACGAGGACAGAGAGGAGGAGGATAGAGAGAGAAGACGAGGAAGATAGATGGAGAAGACGAGGACAGAGAGGAGGAGGATAGAGAGAGAAGACGAGGACAGAGAGGAAGATGATAGAGGGAGAAGACGAGGACATAGAGGAGGATAGATGGAGAAGACAAGGACAGAGAGGAGGAGGATAGAGAGAGAAGATGAGGACATAGAGGAGGATAGATGGAGAAGACGAGGACAGAGAGGAGGAGGATAGAGGGAGAGAGGCTGTTGTCTGTCATTGGTAAACGCAGGGGGGTCAAACTTCATTTATTAGCTTTGCACAGTTGTCAGCCGACACAGAGCGTTTTGGCTGCTGACACGTGTAAGTTGACGTTATAATTGAAGGCAGGGAAATAGGCATCTCTGTCAGGTGGAAAGCACTCTGCATTATTATGTGTGAGTGAGTGGGTGTGTGTGTCTGACAGATGAGGCGAGACACACAGTGAAATTGGATGAGGCAGCAGAACACAACAGCAGAGCACAACAGTACGTGCAGGTAGAGAGGTACTGTATGTTGAGATATGAGCTGAGATGGAGACAGTAGTTTAGGGAGAATACAAATGATAGTAAATGTATGATAAAGAGGAAAATCTGCCTTTACAGGTAACAACTGTTAACAAGTTGACATAGCTGTAAAGAAGCAGTAGAGGTTAAGATCACCACCAACAACACACCCATCAACTGCAATGGTTAATAAACACAATGGACCGCATCATCAAATCAAATCAAATATGATTTGTCACATGCGCCAAATACAACAGACCTTACAGTGAAATGCTTACTTACAGGCTCTAACTAACAATGCAGTTCAATAAAAAAATATATATGAAAAATATTTCCCCCAAAAAACTACAAAAGAAATAAGAATAGGAAATGAAACTACAAATAATTCAAGAGCAGCAAATAAAATAACAGTAGCGAGGCTGTATACAGGGGGTACCGGTACAGAGTCAATGTACGGAGACACGGGTTAGTCGAGGTAATTGAGGTAATATGTACATGTAGGTAGAGTTATTAAAGTGACTATGCATAGATAATACCATAGAGTATCAGCAGTGTAAAAGAGGGGGGGGGGGCGTGATTAGATGTTCAGGAGTCTTATGGATTGGGGGTAGAAGCTGTTTAGAAGCCTTTTGGACCTAGACTTGGTGCTCTGATACTCCTTGCCTTGTGTTAGCAGAGAGAACAATCTATGACTAGGGTGGCTGGAGACATTGACAATATTTAGGGCCTTCCTCTGACACCGCCTGGTATAGAGGTCCTGGATGGCAGGAGCTTGACCCTGGTGATGTGCCGGGAGGTACGCATTACCCTCTGTAGTGCCTTACGGTCGGAGGCCGAGCAGTTGCCATACCAGGCAGTGATGCAAACAACAGGTGTACAGTTAAAATTGGCAAAAAACACACATATTTCTTCCAACAGGGCTGTTTGCTGATGATCTGGTGCTTCTGTCACCAACCAAGGAGGGCCTACAGCAGCACCTAGATCTTCTGCACAGATTCTGTCAGACCTGGGCCCTGACAGTAAATCTCAGTAAGACCAAAATAATGGTGTTCCAAAAAAGGTCCAGTTGCCAGGACCACAAATACAAATTCCATCTAGACACTGTCGTGTCTTTGGCTATGCCGGATTAAGTGATATGACATGCTATTCTATAAAATAATTTCTCTGTAATTAATATTACCTGATTGAGCTAATCATGTAAATGTAATTAACTAGAGAGTCGGGCACCGCGAAATGATATGTATATTGCTGTTATCTTCCGAATAAACTCTTAAAGACCTAGTAATAATTTACATCAATAGCAGTCAATATTAATCATCATCTTAATTCAGTCTCATTTGAAAGTTGTAAAGTCTTGGTTATCTGCACGAACCCTGGCTAACAAGAGGAGGAAATCAAGGAGGAAATCAAAACCAAGTTTGAAAGGTTTTATAGCCCATGTCCCTTCACAGGGGCGGGCCACTGATTGAGCAGAGCCATGTCTTATGAAAACCCAAATCTCACATTTTAGAAGCTAAAATCACATTTCATCCCATCACGAATAATTTCATATTCAAACATTTAAATTGAACAACAATTCCATGTGAATCCGATAACTCTGATGTGTAGACTTTCCACTATAGAGTTTATGCCATCTTATCATTCATGAGAATGTCTCAGATGACAACCGAACTGACATCATATTCATTAAGTACCACCGCATATGTTCAATTGGTCCAATTTGGTTCAATTGGTTCAATTTCTCCCCCCACCTTCTGATGTTTTCAGAATCTCTATGTTAACCAAGGGTTTTGCAAATGTAACATCAGTAGGGTAGAGAGAGGAAAAAGGGGGGAAGAGGTATTTTTGACTGTCATAAACCTACCCCCCAGGCCAACGTCATGACAACACCGTTATCCTAGAGCACAAAAAACTATACATACCTTGGCCTCAGCATCATCGCCACAGGTAACTTCCACAAAGCTGTGAACGATCTGAGAGACAAGAAGACACCAATTAGGATCTGGCTAAAAATACTTGCCCTTTATGGTTATGAGGTGTGGGGTCGGCTCACCAACCAAGAATTCACAAATTGGGACAAACACCATATTGAGACTCTGCATGCAGAATTCTGCAAAAATATCCTCTGTGTACATTGTAAAATACCAAATAATGCATGCAGAGCAGAATTAGGCAGTTACCCGCTATTTATCCAAATCCAGAAAAGAGCTGTTAAATTCTACAACCATCTGAAAGGCAGCTATTCATAAACCTTCCATAACAAATCCATCACCTACAGAGAGATGAACCTGGAGAAGAGTCCCCTAAGCAAGCTGGTCCTGGGGCTCTGTTCACAAACACACCCCACAAATCCCCAGGACAGCAACACAATTAGACCCAATAGAATTATGATAAAACTAAAAAAATAATGATTTCCAAAAAGTTACAAAGAAACAGAGCAAACTAGAATAAACAGTGGCAGAATACCTGACCACTGTGACAGTACCAAAATTAAGGAAAGCTTTGACTATGTACAGACTCAGTGAGTACAGCCTTGCTATTGAGAAAGACTGCCGAACGCAGACCTGGCTCTCAAGAGAAGACAGGCTATGTGCACACTGCCCACAAAATGAGGCGGAAACTGAACTGCACTTCCTAACCTCCTGACAATTGTATGACAATATTAGAGAGACATATTTCCCTCAGATTACACAGACCCACAATTTTTTTTTCTTCGATAATTTAGATAATATCACAGTGCAATCGCAGCAGCAATAACTATTTGCACATCGTTACAACACTGTATACCTACATAATATGACATTTGCAATGTCTTTATTCTTTTGGAACTTTTGTGAGTGTAATGTTAAATTCACTTAGTTTATTATCTATTTCACTTGCTTTGGTAATGTTAACATATGTTCCCCATGCCAATAACGTCCTTTGAATTGAGAGAGCGAGAGAGATCTTAATTGGCATAATTGTCAACTTGTTAACAGTTGTTACCTGTAAATGAAGTTTTGTCCTCTTTTTCATACATTCACTATCATTTGTATTCTCCCTAAACTACTGTCTCCATCTCTCCATCACAGCTCATATCCATACGTACAGTACCTCTCTACCTGCACGTACTGTTGTTGTGTTCTGCTGCCTCATCGCATTTCACTGTGTTGCCTCATCTGTCAGACACACACACACTGTTCTCCTGTTCTCATCTGCCTTAAATCTACCATATCAAATATTAAGCAGCACATTAGGACTACAACAAATCCCTCCATGCTTTCTTTCACACACACACACACACACACACACACACACACACACACACACACACACACACACACACACACACACACACACACACACACACACACACACACACACAAGCACACACTCACATAGACATGCTTTGTCCTGTGGAAGGCAATGCGTAATTTCTTATTCAGTTCGTATATGATGGACAGCAGCCAGTTGATTAGGACCTCTGACCTCTCCTGTCCTCTGCAGATAACATCAGGAACACAGAGAAGCTGACCTCTGACCTCTCCTGTCGTCCATAGGTAACATCAGGAACACAGAGAAGCTGAGCTTTGATAAGCAGCAACAGTATGAGGTCCTGGTCACAGCCTTCGACTGCGGACAGAAGAGATCCACAGAGAGCGTGGCGGTACACATCTACGTTAAACCTGTCTGCAAACCTGGCTGGCAAGGTGATTAGTACTAGAAGGGCTGAACCGTGGGGGGTGTACATAGGGGTCTCTGTGTCTTTCTGTGTCTCGCTGAATGCCTTTGATTCAGTTTGCATCTCTTAAAACCTGTCAGCGATCAGTATCACTGTCTTTTGAAGTATATTTCTGTGGGTGTGCATGTGTATATGTCTCTCTCTCTCTCTCTCTCTCTCTCTCTCTGTCTCTGTCTCTGTCTGTCGCTCTCTCACTCCCTTGGGAAAGGTCCATCAAAGAGCTGCTGTAATCAACACAGCTGACACAGCTCTTAACACCTCCTCAGGAATATCACAAGACAGGCTACAGAAATACAACAAGTGTTCACAGCGTTCATTGGGACTCACAAATGTAAACAGGAATGCCAACTTCTAAGAACTTACAGAAATGGCCACATTTCACTCAGACACACACTCAGACACACACTCAGACACACACTCAGACACACACTCAGACACACACACACACACACACACACACACACACACACACACACACACACACACACACACACACACACACACACACACACACACACACAGAGAGAGAGAGAGAGCACACAAAGAGAGAGAACACAGAGCACAGAGGGGAGGCCAGGGCTCATGTTGTGCAGGGTGACATTAGCCACTCTCCCATGGTTCACAGCTAATTCTCTCTTTGAAAACAGTTTTACACATTGTATTTCGCAAATTAGGATTTTGGACGTTTCATTCTAGGAAGAATAGAGGACACTTATCCCTGTAGGGAGTGTCGAGAGGGTGCTGGTGATGGAAGAGGCAAGTGGGAGGAACATTTCATGGTCAGAGATTGAAGGACATGTCATACCGCCATGTCATACCGCTTTTCCACAGAAGCCTCTGTGACAGCCAAAGAACCCTAATGGAACCATTTTCTCTCAGAGTGTACTACAACAACCATGTATATTGCTGTAGTCACTTTGTCAATGTATAAGGATTATACTGGCACTGCCAAGCTAAATCACAATCTGAACTTCTAACTTTTTAAACATCCCCTCCACTGTTTCTCTCCTGCTCGTTCTTGCTGTCCTGGTAGATCTCTCAGAGTTGAAGCAGCTGGGCAAACACACACAAACACACACACATCTCCCTCTCCAGACAACCACGTTTGTTTTCTATTGCTTTTTTCACTTCTCTCCTTGATCCTCTCTCCACCCCCCCACCTCTCTAACCTCTCTAGTCAGAGTCACAGAAACAGACAGATGTCCCAGACACCACATATTGGAGACACACACCAAAACCAATCTGCATATTCAGTCATAACCCTTGGTTTATTCCCATCCTTTGGTGTAGTGGGTGTTTGTTCTAAGCTTGATGCATGCTTCCCCATTTGCCTTGCTGTACAAAACTGGGATTAAGTTCTGATTCTGCCCTCTTCACCCCAGAATTAAACCTGACCCTACGGGTGCTACATAATAATTCAAGGCGAAGGGTGTTCATATTTGTTCCCCCTCTGCAAATCTATGAAAAAAATTATGAGGATGTATTCAGCAATGATAATAACATGGAAGGGAAAATTAGAACATTTGTGTCGGTTGATTACTGTTCACTGTAGGATTTGAAATGCTTGCATTGGGTGTATTTCAGTGTAACTTTTGACTGTCAGTAACTGGGTGGAACATAATGTAAAAATCAAAGTTAAGTCTAGACCAAGCATCTTAGCTCAGAAGGAAGTCTGAGAGGCATTTTCTCTTCCTGAGAATGGGAGCACTATTGACTGGCAAGCTGTTTCAAACCTCTTAGAGGCAATCAGATTTGGTGGCTGGCCTTGGGCACTGGACCTGAGGAGAATTAATAAAAGAAGGGAAGAAAAAATAAATGACTTGGCACTTCCTCTTCTTATTATCCTGTCCTCCTCTAGCCTTCCTCTCTTCTGACACTGTAGTGTGAAGTCTCTGGCTTGTCCTCGTTCTCTTTCGCTCTCTTTTTCTTTCTCTCGTTCTCTTTCTCGGTCTCCCCCTCTCTCTCACACTCTCCCTCTCCTTCTATGTCTCCCCTCTCTCTCTCAATCTCTCTCTTTCCCTTTCTCTGCCCCCCCTCTCCCTGTCTCTCTCTTTCTCTTTCTCTGCGCCCCCCCCCTCTCTTTCTCTGTCTCTCTCTCTCAGGGCATTAAAATAGCAAAAACATTCAAAAATGACCCCAGCCATTATCACCTTGTCTGCTGGTAGGTTCATTCACTTCAGTCGATCTATAACCACCTAGCCTATTAGCTACACAATTGTAACGTTATACCCCTGAAAGGGTGGAAATATGAAAAATGGTTCATAATGACACGTAGCATCAGAAAGTAATGTAAATATACCACATTTGTAGAAGTATATTTTTCCATTTTGATGTATTTTAATGTAGGCCTACAGGGAGAATAGGCCATGTGGAGATGATTTTTTTTTACAAGTTCCTAACTTGCTTGATAAGATTAATAAATATGTTCTCAATATATACTACTGTTCAAAAGTTTGGGGTCACTTAGAAATGTCCTTGTTTTTGAAAGAAAAGTACATTTTTGTCCATTAAAATAACATCAAATTGATCAGAAATACACTGTTGTAAATAACTATTGTAGATGGAATCGGCTGATTTCTTTTAATGGAATATCTACATAGGCGTACGGAGGCCCATTATCAGCAACCATCATTCTTGTGTTCCAATGGCACGTTGTGTTAGCTAATCCAAGTTTAACATTTTAAAAAGCTAATTGATCATTAGAAAACACTTTTGCAATTATAGTAGCATCAGCATTTGTGGGCTCGATTACAGGCTCAAAATGGCCAGAAACAAAGACCTTTCTTCTGAAATGCATCAGTCTATTCTTGTTCTGAGAAATTAAGGCTATTCCAAGCAAGAAATTTCCAAGAAACTGAAGATCTTGTACAACGCTGTGTACTACTTCCTTCACAGAACAGAGCAAACTGTCTCTAACCAGAATAGAACGAGGAGTGGGAGGCCCCGGTGCACAAATGAGCAAGAGTACATTAGAATGAGAAGTTTAAGAAAAAGATGCCTCACAAGTCCTCTACTGACAGCTTCATTCAATAGTACCTGCAAAACACCAGTCTCAACGTCAACAGTGAAGAGGCGACTACAGGATGCTGGCCTTCTAGGTAACTTTAACACTTTTTTGGGGGGGGTTATTTAGTTTTGATGCCTTCCCTATTATTCTACAATGTAGAAAATTCTCAAAATAAAGAAAAACTCTTGAATGAGTCGGGTGTGTCCAAACTTTTGATTGGTACTATATATTTTTTTTAATTCAAGAAAATTACTGTGCTCCGGACCTCCGTGTATTCTCTTTCTCTCTCTCCACACACTCTCTGTCCCTCCTGTGAACTGGCCTCATATCAACTCTCCTTTCATTTTAAACTCTCTGACATTCAAACCTTTCTCTTCTCCTCCTCCTCACATCCCTCTCCTCTAGTAGTGTGAGGACTCACTTAAGGAAGACAAGGGCTGTCTGTTGGATTAGCCATATAATCTGTCTCTAACCTCTGTAGTAGTGGACGCTGCTGAGGGTAGGACAGCTCATAATAATGGCTGGAATGAAGCAAATGGAATGGCATCAAACACATGGAAACCATGTGTTTGGTGTATTTGACACTATTCCACTAATGCTGCTAAAATACACTTAAGAATCAATAGTCAAAGTAAAAGTATAAATCATTTAAAATTCCTTGTATTAAAACTTCATTGGGATAGGGGGCAGCATTTTCACTTTTGGATGAAAAGCGTGCCCAGAGTAAACTGCCTGCTACTCAGTCCCAGATGCTAATATATGCATATTATTAGTAGTATTGGATAGAACACACTCAGACGTTTCTAAAACTGTTTGAATGATGTCTGTGAGTATAACAGAACTCATATGGCAGGCAAAAACCTGAGAAAGAATCCAACCAGGAAGTGGGAAATCTGAGGTTTGTAGTTTTTCAACTCAGCCCCTATTGAAGATACAGTGGGATATTGGTCATCTTGCACTTCCAAAGGCTTCTACTAGATGTCAACCGTCTTTAGAACGTTGTTTCAGTCTTCTACTGTGAAGGGGGGCTGAATGAGAGGGGATTGAGTCAGGTGTCTGGCAGAGAGCCACGGGCTCGTGACGCGCGGCCATGTGAGAATTAGCTCACATTCCATTGCTTTTCTACAGAAAAAGGAATTCTCCGGTTGGGACATTATTGAAGATTTATGTTAAAAACATCCTAAAGATTGATTCTATACCTTGTTTGATATGTTTCTATGACCAGTAATATAACTTTTTGAACTTTTCCTCCGACCTTTCCGCTGGACTTACATGCGCGTTTGGATTTGTTTACCAAACGCCCTAACAAAAGGAGGTATATGGACATAAATGATGAACTTTATCGAACAAATCAAACATTTATTGTGGAACTGGGATTCCTGGGAGTGCATTCTGATGAAGATCATCAAAGGTAAGTGAATATTTATAATGCTATTTCTGACTAATGTTGACTCCACAACATGGCGGATATTTCTTTGGCTGGTTTGGGCTCTGAGCGCCGTACTCAGATTATTGCATGGTATGCTTTTGCCGTAAAGTAAAAAGTTGAGTTGGGTTTGTTCCTTCGTTCATGTTGTCACCCCCTTATTTTCCGGTCTAGTATGAGGCCTTGGATAGATATACTCCTATTTAAATATTCTAAGTTTTATGGATTCCTCCTATATTTCCTTACTTTCAAGTTTATTTACCTATGTATATATCAATACCTAATAACTTCTCCTATTAGTTATTATGCTCGTCAGCTAGTAGTCACTTGGAAACTAGTATTGGTATATGTTTTGACTCCTTTAAAAATATATTATTGTCCACACAATGAAATATTCTTTAGTGCAATCACTTTAACCTATAACCAGGGTCACTTTCTGTTCAGTGAGAGTGTCAAAGGCGTTTGCTCTCCAGATCGTTAATCTGGCCTAGTTTCAAGCTTTTATTAAGTCACTCTGTTTTTTGTCTTATACACATTAGTACAATTCAATGGTTATACAGTTTCTAAATACAACAATGATGCTCAATCCTTAATGCTTTAAGCTCGTCCAGATAATATTGCAAAACTTTAAATGCGTTAACACTTCTAACAATATGATCTCTGTTCTCTTTATATAGCTTTTTACAGGGGAAGTTCCCACTGGTGCTGTAGACCTACGTAACCTTAGACCTGTGTGTAAACGGAAGCTTCCTATTATTACCATTCAAGGTCATGCACTACTGACTCCCACATTGCTGCTTCCGTGTTACTGTTGGCTGATTCTACTTGATGATACCAGCTGGTTGTTTCTACCACTGGAGGTGGCGTAGGGGGTATGTCAAGCGTCAGCTGGGAGAAGTCTATGATAGGTATCTCCTCTGCTTCCCCCTGTTGTCCAGTTTCTGCAGGTGTGGTCCATGGTTCCATGAGGTCCCATGAATGCCCTGTGTTGTTGTCCCCATTGCTTGATGGAGTGGGCAGATTATTTTTGTCTCTTGTCACAGTCCCTTTGGTTGGCGTCCTGCGGCTGGCGGCGTGTCAGAGAGGGGTTACTGTTTCGTCTGCTCCTTCTTCCAGGGATCGTCCCTTTTGTCGGAGTCCTGCAGCTGGAGTTGCGAGTCCCTGACCTTTAGGTCACCAGGCTGCTGATTATTACGCACCTGTCACAATCGTCACGCGCACCAGCGCTTCATGACACTCACCTGGACTCCATCACTTCCTTGATTATCTTCCCTATATCTGTCACTCCCCTTGGTTCTTTCCTCAGATGTTATTGACTCTCTTCCATGTCAGTGCGTTGTTCATGTTCCTTGTTTTCTGTTCCAAGTTATTTATTAAACGTATTCACTCCCTGTACTTGCTTCCCAACTCGCAGCGCATTCGTTACACTTTTTTTCATTTACAGATAGCCAGGGGCATGCTCCAACACTCAGAAATAATTCTAAAACGAAGCATGTGTTTAGTGAGTCCTCCAGATCAGAGGCTCACTTTTCCTGTCCTGCTAAGCATTCAAATGTAACATGTACTTTTGGGTGTCAGGGAAAATGTATGGAGTAAAAAGTACATAATTTTCTTTTGGAATGTAGTAAAGTAAAATTTGTCAAAAGTAAATAGTAGTCAACTTAAGTAGTACTTTCAAGTATTTTTACTTATGTACTTCACACCACTGCACACACACACATACACACCAGCAATCACATGCACACACTCACACACCTCTAAGAGTGATTACATTCCCAGAATTCCATCCCCAGTGGAAGATTTGAGTTTGTTCCATGTTGAGATTGGAGTTTCCGGGGAAGTGGTGCTCCAAGGTGAGACTGATAGAGGATAATTACCAGTGTTTGGGAGTAGTAAACTACATGTAGTTCAACTAGTAATTGAATTACATTTTGCTGTAGCTTGGTGGTAGAACAAAAATAAAACCTAGATAGTTTTTTAATAGTTAATTACTTTTTGTTGACATGTAGCTAACTTTTAAAACTACAGAAAATATACTTTGCAAAAATAAAAATGGTTGAAGTAGGAAATCATTTTCTTTCTTTATCGGCATCAGACCTGCCTAATTCACACTTGAAACAGTTTTTAGTGTTTAATAGGCTAAATTACACATTCTGCTGACCTACTGTATGACCCCAAAGTGATCTGTTCTTGTAATTTGCAGTCAATGGAAGGTTCTGCATCAAGACATTATTTTGTCATTGTAACGGCTCTTCGCTTTGTCTGATGATAAGGAATAGGAATCATCGGACCAACACGCAGCGTGGTAAGTGTTCATAGTAAATTAATTAAATAAACTGAACACTGAAAGACCAAAAAGCAACAAAGAGAGTGAATGACACGAAACAGTCCTGTAAGGTGAAAAAACACAAAACAGGAAATAACTACCCACAAACACAGGTGGGAACAGGCTACCTAAGTATTGTTCTCAATCAGAGACAACGATTGACAGCTGCCTCTGATTGGGAACCATACCAGGCCAAACATATAGAAATACAACACACAGAACAAAACATAGAACGCCCACCCCAACTCACGCCCTGACCAAACCAAAATAGAGACATAAAAAAGGAACTAAGGTCAGGACGTGACAGTACCCCCCCCCAAAGGTGCGGAAAACCTGAACCTATAGGGGAGGGTCTGCCTTTCACCGCGGTGGCGGCCCTGGTGCGGGACGTGGACCCTGGAGTGGCGACCCTCGCCGCCGACCCTGAACTGGGGACCCTTACAGCGGGCCCCGAATAGGAGGGCGGCTCTGGCAGCTCCAGACAGGAGGGCGGCTCTGGCAGCTCCGGACAGGAGGGCGGCTCTGGCAGCTCCGGACAGGAGGGCGGCTCTGGCAGCTCCGGACAGACAGGCGGCTCTGGCAGCTCCGGACAGGAGGGCGGCTCTGGCAGCTCCGGACAGGAGGGTGGCTCTGGCAGATCCGGACAGACAGGCGGCTCTGGCAGCTCCGGACAGGAGGGCGGCTCTGGCAGCTCCGGACAGGAGGGTGGCTCTGGCAGATCCGGACAGACAGGCGGCTCTGGCAGCTCCGGACAGGAGGGTGGCTCTGGCAGATCTGGACTGGAGGGAGACTTGGTTCTGGGAGCAGGCACAGGACTCACCAGGCTGGGGAGGCCTACAGGCGGCCTCCTCCTTGGCCGAGGCACCGGATGCACTGGGCCATGGAGGCGCACTGGAGGTCTCGAGCAACGAGCCTGCACAACCCGTCCTGGCTGGAAACCCCCTGTAGCCCGGCAAGTGCGGAGAGTTGGAACAGGCCACACTGGGCTGTGCTGGCGAACAGGGGACACCGTGCGTAGGGCTGGTGCCGTATAACCCGGGCCGAGGAGACGCACTGGAGACCAGATGCGCTGAGCCGGCTTCGTCCCTCCTGTTTCGATGCCCACTCTAGCCCGGCCGATTCGAGGAGCTGCGATGTAACGTACCGGGCTGTGAACGTGCACTGGAGACACTGTGCGCTCCACCGCATAACACGGTGCCTGACCAGTACGATGCTCCACCCGATAAGCACGGGGAGTTGGCTCAGTTCTCCTAGGTGACTCCGCCAATCTCCCCGTGTGCCCCCTACCCGTGCACTTTTCCTCGAGCCAACTCCTCGTAGCGTCGCTGCGCCGCTTTGGCTGCCTCCAGCTCCTTTTTAGGACGACGATACACTCCCGGCTGTGCCCATGGTCCCTTGCCATCCAAGATTTCCTCCCATGTCCGGAGTCCATTCTTCCACGCTGCTTGGTCCTTTGGTGGTGGGTAGTTCTGTAATGGCTCTCCTCTTCGTCTGATGATGAGGAATAGGAATCATCGGACCAACACACAGCGTGGTAATTGTTCATAGTAAATTTAATTAAATAAACTGAACACTGAATGACAAAAAAACAACAGAGAGAGTGAACGACACCAAACAGTCCTGTAAAGTGAAAAAACACAAAACAGGAAACAACTACCCACAAACACAGGTGGGAACAGGCTATCTAAGTATGGACAACGATTAACCTCTTGCTCCTACCTGGCACGCAGGCGTCCCATATAGAGCTCTGGAAATGCAAATGCGGTACGCTAAATGCTAATAGTATTAGTTAAAACTCAAACGTTCATTAAAATACACATGCAGGGTATTGAATTAAAGCTACACTCGTTGTGAATCCAGGCAACAAGTCAGATTTTTAAAATGCTTTTCGGCGAAAGCATGAGAAGCTATTATCTGATAGCATGTAACACCCAAAAAGACCCGCAGGGGACGTAAACAAAACAAATAGCATATTCGGCGCTACACAAACCGAATCGGTTCCCTTGTTTCGGTTTGACCAAGAATCAAAGCCGAATCAAATGACAAGACTCTATACATCGTGTGGAAGCTGTAGGCACTGCAACCTCGGCCTCATTTAATTCGGTTCACTTTGAACAATTCCTGGAAGTAGCGCAAGGATATTTATTTCCATTTTCAGTGATCAGATTTTCTTGCACTTTTCGATGAAACGCACGTTCTGTTATAGTCACAGCCGTGATTTAACCAGTTTTATAAACGTCTGAGTGTTTTCTATCCACACATACTAATCATATGCATATACTATATTCCTGGAATGAGTAGCAGGGCGCTGAAATGTTGCGCGATTTTTAACAGAATGTTCGAAAAAGTAGAGGGTCGACTTAAGAGGTTAACAGCTGCCTCTGATTGGGAAACATAGCAGGCCAAACACATAGAAATAGAAACACACAGAACAAAACAGAATGCCCACCCCAACTCACGCCCCTGACCGAACCAAAATAGAGACATAAAAAAGGAACTAAGGTCAGGACGTGACAGTCATAGTACAGCTCTCTACTTAAACTTTGAATAGAGAGATTGAACAATCAGACCTAAGCTTACCAGAACCTGGATAATAACTTTATAATAACTTGAGTGGTATCAACAAAGATGGCATGGGATGTAAAGGATTTAATCTGCGAATCAGGTGTTCACGTTTTACTGAAGAGCAGATTATTATCTAAAAATTTCAGTCAATATTTTCTGTGTTGAGGGCTAAAACACTGTCTCGTTTTACTTGTGTCTTCAACTTTGGGTTGGTTTCTAGGGCCCAACTCTCCTGTAGCACCACATTTCCCATTGATAGCTTGTTGGCACGCAACCAATTCTAAGAGCATTTCCTCCACTAAAGAACAAAAAGAGGACACTTTTTAACATGAAAGCTTCAACATAAAGGCTTGAAAGCGGAGAGAGCGATGGAGGCAGAGGTATGAAGGAGGAGGTGGAGAGAGAGAGTGCTCTTTAAAATATAATGATGGATGGTGACTGAGTGGATGGATGTAGAGAGGTAAAAAGGAGAGGAAAAGAACTAGAGAGGACATGATAAAGAGCAAGAGAGGACAGGATAAAGACGGAGGGATGACAGGATAAATAGCTAGAGAGGACATGATAAAAAAGGGAGGGAGGACAGGATAAAAAGGGAGAGAGGACATGATAAAGAGGGAGGGAGGACATGATAAAGAGGGAGAGAGGACAGGATTAAGAGGGACAGAGAACAGGATAAAGAGGGAGAGAGGACATGATAAAGAGGGAGAGAGGACAGGATAGAGAGACAAGAGGACAGGATAAAAAGGGAGAGAGGACAGGATAAAGAGGGAGGGATGACAGGATAAATAGCTAGAGAGGACATGATAAAGAGGGAGGGAGGACATGATAAAGAGGGAGAGAGGACAGGATTAAGAGGGACAGAGGACAGGATAAAGAGGGAGAGAGGACAGGATAAAGAGGGAGAGAGGACAGGATAAAGAGACAAGAGGACAGGATAAAGAGGGAGAGAGGACAGAATAAAGAGGGAGAGAGGACAGGATAAAGAGGGAGAGAAGACAGGATAAAGAGGGAGAGAGGACAGGATACAGAGCTAGAGAGGACAGGATAAAAAGGGAGAGAGGACAGGATAAAGAGGGAGAGAGGACAGGATAAAGGGGGGAGAGGACAGGATAAACAGGGAGAGAGGACAGGATAAAGAGGGAGAGAGGACAGGATAAAAATGGAGAGAGGACAGGATAAAGGGGGGGAGAGGACAGGATAAAGAGGGAGAGAGGACAGGATAAAGAGGGAGAGAGGACAGGATAAAGAGGGAGAGAGGACAGGATAAAGAGGGAGAGAGGACAGGATAAAGAGGGAGAGAGGACAGGATAAAGAGGGAGAGAGGACAGGATAAAGGGGAGAGAGGACAGGATAAAGGGGGAGAGAGGACAGGATGAAGGGGGAGAGAGGACAGGATGAAGAGGGAGAGAAGACAGGATAAAGAGGGAGAGAAGACAGGATAAAGAGGGAGGACAGGATAAAGAGGGAGAGAGGACAGGATAAAGAGGGAGAGAGGACAGGATAAAGGGGGAGAGGACAGGATAAAGGGGGAGAGGACAGGATAAAGAGGGAGAGACAGGATAAAGAGGGAGAGAGGACAGGATACAGAGCTAGAGAGGACAGGATAAAAGGGAGAGAGGACAGGATAAAGAGGAGAGAGGACAGGATAAAGGGGGAGAGGACAGGATAAACAGGGAGAGAGGACAGGATAAAGAGGGAGAGGACAGGATAAAAATGGAGAGAGGACAGGATAAAGGGGGGAGAGGACAGGATAAAGAGGGAGAGAGGACAGGATAAAGAGGGAGAGAGGACAGGATAAAGAGGGAGAGAGGACAGGATAAAGAGGGAGAGAGGACAGGATAAAGAGGGAGAGGGACAGGATAAAGGGGAGAGAGGACAGGATAAAGGGGGAGAGAGGACAGGATAAAGGGGAGAGAGGACAGGATGAAGGGGAGAGAGGACAGGATGAAGAGGGAGAGAAGACAGGATAAAGAGGGAGAAGACAGGATAAAGAGGGAGAGAGGACAGGATAAAGAGGGAGAGAGGACAGGATAAAGAGGGAGAGAGGACAGGATAAAGGGGAGAGAGGACAGGATAAAGGGGAGAGAGGACAGGATAAAGGTGGAGAGAGGACAGGATGAAGAGGGAGAGAGGACAGGATAAAGGGGAGAGAGGACAGGATAAAGGGGGAGAGAGGACAGGATAAAGGGGAGAGAGGACAGGATAAAGAGGGAGGAGGACAGGATGAAGAGGGAGAGAGGACAGGATAAAGAGGGAGAGAGGACAGGATAAAGAGGGAGAGGACAGGATAAAGAGGGAGCGAGGACAGGATAAAGAGGAGAGAGGACAGGATAAAGAGGGGAGAGAGGACAGGATAAAGAGGGAGAGAGGACAGGATAAAGAGGGAGCGAGGACAGGATAAAGAGGGAGAGAGGACAGGATAAAGAGAGGACAGGATAAAGAGGGAGAGAGGACAGGATAAAGAGGGAGAGGGGATAAAGGGGAGGAGGACAGGATAAAGGGGAGAGAACAGGATAAAGGGGAGAGAGGACAGGATGAAGGGGAGAGGGACAGGATAAAGGGGGAGAGAGGACAGGATAAAGGGGGAGAGAGGACAGGATAAAGGGGGAGAGAGGACAGGATAAAGATTGAGAGAAGACAGGATAAAGAGGGAGAGAGGACAGGATGAAGAGGGAGAGAGGACAGGATAAAGAGGGAGAGAGGACAGGATAAAGAGGGAGAGAGGACAGGATAAAGAGGGAGCGAGGACAGGATAAAGAGGGAGAGAGGACAGGATAAAGGGGGAGAGAGGACAGGATAAAGGGGGAGAGAGGACAGGATAAAGGGGAGAGAGGACAGGATAAAGAATGAGAAAGACAGGATAAAGAGGGAGAGACACAGGATGAAGAGGGAGAGAGGACAGGATGAAGAGGGAGAGAGGACAGGATAAAGAGGGAGAGAGGACAGGATAAAGGGGGAGAGAGGACAGGATGAAGAATGAGAGAAGACAGGATAAAGAGGGAGAGAGGACAGGATGAAGAGGGAGAGAGGACAGGATAAAGAGGGAGAGAGGACAGGATAAAGAGGGAGAGAGGACAGGATAAAGAGGGAGCGAGGACAGGATAAAGAGGGAGAGAGGACAGGATAAAGAGGGAGAGAGGACAGGATAAAGAGAAAATAGGACAGGATAAGGAGGGTTAGTGCTCTTTAAAATCGATATTCTCTCGGTATAATTTTATAAATGCCAACAGATGATTTGTTTGTTTGACTTGAGAAATGGTGGTGGAAACGCCTTTTTGAGCAAATAATTACAGCATATAAGAATCATTATATGAAAGTTGACTGATATGTTGTGTTGGTCCTGCCACTATGACTCGGGAAGCATGCAGTTTATCAGGCTACACATGAAATAACATGTTCTTCACGGGGTGGTGAAAGTGGACGGTGATGAGCTTGATGCTCCTTCCCAATAAATATTCAGGATCTTATTCTGGTGACTGATCCATGATAATCTCATCATGTAGACACACTTTACAGCCTAGTCACACTGTATCTGCCAGCTATTTGCTAGAGAGCATGTGTCAAGACCAGAGTAGGCACATTTAAAGCATCAGTTTCTGTAACAAACCTATCGGCAGAGTTGAAAATGCCATGGAAACACACTGAATTTTAGATTTTTATCTGATACATGAAAAAGTAATTTTTTGTGTACTATGTCATCACGCACTTGCTTTTGTCCACAACAAGTCAGTTTGGTGGAGATGCACATATTGTCGTTACGTGGATTTTAGAATTTGTTTCTGTCACCAATTGGATGGAAACCTAGCAACAGTGACACAGAATCTACCTCACATATTTATAATCATTCTCCTACCACTCCTCTCTCCCTCCTTCTCTCTAGGGTATCTCACTCTCCCTCCTCTCTACAGTATCTCACTCTCCCTCCTCTCTACAGTATCTCACTCTCCCTCCTCCACTGTATCTCACTCTCCCTCCTCTCTACAGTATCTCACTCTCCCTCCTCTCTACAGTATCTCACTCTCCCTCATTCTCTCTACAGTATCTCACTCTCCCTCATTCTCTGTACAGTATCTCACTGTCCCTCCTTCTATTTACAGTATCTCACTCTCCCTCATTCTCTCTACAGTATCTCACTCTCCCTCATTCTCTCTACAGTATCTCACTCTCCCTCATTCTCTCTACAGTATCTCACTCTCCCTCCTCTCTACAGTATCTCACTCTCCCTCAGTCTCTCTACAGTATCTCACTCTCCCTCATTCTCTGTACAGTATCTCACTCTCCCTCATTCTCCCTACAGTATCTCACTCTCCCTCATTCTCCCTACAGTATCTCACTGTCCCTCCTTCTACTTACAGTATCTCACTCTCCCTCATTCTCTCTACAGTATCTCACTCTCCCTCCCCTCTACAGTATCTCACTGTCCCTCCTTCTCTTTACAGTATCTCACTCTCCCTCATTCTCTCTACAGTATCTCACTCTCCCTCCTCTCTACAGTATCTCACTCTCCCTCCTCTCTACAGTATCTCACTCTCCCTCCTCTCTACAGTATCTCACTCTCCATCATTCCCTGTACAGAATCTCACTCTCCCTCATTCTCTGTACAGTATATCACTCTCCCTCATTCGCTGTACAGTATCTCACTGTCCCTCCTTCTCTTTACAGTATCTCACTCTCCCTCATTCTCTCTACTGTATCTCACTCTCCCTCCTCTCTACAGTATCTCACTCTCCCTCATTCTCTATACAGTATCTCACTGTCCCTCCTTCTCTTTACAGTATCTCACTCTCCCTGCAGTATCTCACTCTCCCTCCTCTCTACAGTATCTCACTGTCCCTCCTTCTATTTACAGTATCTCACTCTCCCTACAGAATCTCACTCTCCCTCCTCTCTACAGTATCTCACTCTCCCTCATTCTCTGTACAGTATCTCACTCTCCCTCATTTGCTGTACAGTATCTCACTGTCCCTCCTTCTATTTACAGTATCTCACTCTCCCTCATTCTCTGTACAGTATATCACTCTCCCTCATTTGCTGTACAGTATCTCACTCTCCCTGCAGTATCTCACTCTCCCTCCTCTCTACAGTATCTCACTGTCCCTCCTTATATTTACAGTATCTCACTCTCTCTACAGTATCTCACTCTCCCTCCTTCTATTTACAGTATCTCACTCTCCCTCATTCTCTCTACAGTATCTCACTCTTCCTCCCCTCTACAGTATCTCACTGTCCCTCCTTCTCTTTACAGTATCTCACTCTCCCTCATTCTCTCTACAGTATCTCACTCTCAATCATCTCTACAGTATCTCACTCTCCCTCCTCTCTGCAGTATCTCACTCTCCCTCATTCTCTCTACAGTATCTCACTCTCCCTCCTCTCTACATTATCTCACTCTCCCTCATTCTCTGTACAGTATCTCACTCTCCCTCATTCTCTGTACAGTATATCACTCTCCCTCATTTGCTGTACAGTATCTCACTGTCCCTCCTTCTCTTTACAGTATCTCACTCTCCCTACAGTATCTCACTCTCCCTCCTCTCTACAGTATCTCACTCTCCCTCAGTCTCTCTACAGTATCTCACTCTCCCTCATTCTCTGTACAGTATCTCACTCTCCCTCATTCTCCCTACAGTATCTCACTCTCCCTCATTCTCCCTACAGTATCTCACTGTCCCTCCTTCTACTTACAGTATCTCACTCTCCCTCATTCTCTCTACAGTATCTCACTCTCCCTCCCCTCTACAGTATCTCACTGTCCCTCCTTCTCTTTACAGTATCTCACTCTCCCTCATTCTCTCTACAGTATCTCACTCTCCCTCCTCTCTACAGTATCTCACTCTCCCTCCTCTCTACAGTATCTCACTCTCCCTCCTCTCTACAGTATCTCACTCTCCATCATTCCCTGTACAGAATCTCACTCTCCCTCATTCTCTGTACAGTATATCACTCTCCCTCATTCGCTGTACAGTATCTCACTGTCCCTCCTTCTCTTTACAGTATCTCACTCTCCCTCATTCTCTCTACTGTATCTCACTCTCCCTCCTCTCTACAGTATCTCACTCTCCCTCATTCTCTATACAGTATCTCACTGTCCCTCCTTCTCTTTACAGTATCTCACTCTCCCTGCAGTATCTCACTCTCCCTCCTCTCTACAGTATCTCACTGTCCCTCCTTCTATTTACAGTATCTCACTCTCCCTACAGAATCTCACTCTCCCTCCTCTCTACAGTATCTCACTCTCCCTCATTCTCTGTACAGTATCTCACTCTCCCTCATTTGCTGTACAGTATCTCACTGTCCCTCCTTCTATTTACAGTATCTCACTCTCCCTCATTCTCTGTACAGTATATCACTCTCCCTCATTTGCTGTACAGTATCTCACTCTCCCTGCAGTATCTCACTCTCCCTCCTCTCTACAGTATCTCACTGTCCCTCCTTATATTTACAGTATCTCACTCTCTCTACAGTATCTCACTCTCCCTCCTTCTATTTACAGTATCTCAGTCATTCTCTCTACAGTATCTCACTCTTCCTCCCCTCTACAGTATCTCACTGTCCCTCCTTCTCTTTACAGTATCTCACTCTCCCTCATTCTCTCTACAGTATCTCACTCTCAATCATCTCTACAGTATCTCACTCTCCCTCCTCTCTGCAGTATCTCACTCTCCCTCATTCTCTCTACAGTATCTCACTCTCCCTCCTCTCTACATTATCTCACTCTCCCTCATTCTCTGTACAGTATCTCACTCTCCCTCATTCTCTGTACAGTATATCACTCTCCCTCATTTGCTGTACAGTATCTCACTGTCCCTCCTTCTCTTTACAGTATCTCACTCTCCCTACAGTATCTCACTCTCCCTCCTCTCTACAGTATCTCACTCTCCCTCCTTCTATTTACAGTATCTCACTCTCCCTCATTCTCTCTACAGTATCTCACTCTTCCTCCCCTCTACAGTATCTCACTGTCCCTCCTTCTCTTTACAGTATCTCACTCTCCCTCATTCTCTCTACAGTATCTCACTCTCCCTCCTCTCTGCAGTATCTCACTCTCCCTCATTCTCTCTACAGTATCTCACTCTCCCTCCTCTCTACAGTATCTCACTCTCCCTCATTCTCTGTACAGTATCTCACTCTCCCTCATTCTCTGTACAGTATATCACTCTCCCTCATTTGCTGTACAGTATCTCACTGTCCCTCCTTCTCTTTACAGTATCTCACTCTCCCTACAGTATCTCACTCTCCCTCCTCTCTACAGTATCTCACTGTCCCTCCTTATATTTACAGTATCTCACTCTCCCTACAGTATCTCACTCTCCCTCCTCTCTACAGTATCTCACTCTCCCTCCTTCTATTTACAGTATCTCAGTCTCCCTCATTCTCTCTACAGTATCTCACTCTTCCTCCCCTCTACAGTATCTCACTGTCCCTCCTTCTCTTTACAGTATCTCACTCTCCCTCATTCTCTCTACAGTATTTCACTCTCACTCATTATCTTTACAGTATATCACTCTCCCTCATTTGCTGTACAGTATCTCACTGTCCCTCCTTCTCTTTACAGTATCTCACTCTCCCTACAGTATCTCACTCTCCCTCCTCTCTACAGTATCTCACTCTCCCTCCTTCTATTTACAGTATCTCACTCTCCCTCATTCTCTCTACAGTATCTCACTCTTCCTCCCCTCTACAGTATCTCACTCTCCCTCCTTCTCTTTACAGTATCTCACTCTCCCTCATTCTCTCTACAGTATTTCACTCTCCCTCCTCTCTACAGTATCTCACTCTCCCTCCTCTCTGCAGTATCTCACTCTCCCTCATTCTCTCTACAGTATCTCACTCTCCCTCCTCCACTGTATCTCACTCTCCCTCCTCTCTACAGTATCTCACTCTCCCTCCTCTCTACAGTATCTCACTCTCCCTCCTCTCTACAGTATCTCACTCTCCCTCCTCTCTACAGTCTCTCACTCTCCCTCCTCTCTACAGTATCTCACTCTAACTCCTCTCTACAGTATCTCACTCTCCCTCCTCTCTACAGTATCTCATTCTCCCTCTCCCTACTTCTCTCTACAGTATCTCACTCTCCCTCCTCTCTACAGTATCTCACTCTCCCTCCTCTCTACAGTATCTCACTCTCCCTCTTCTCTACAGTATCTCACTCTCCCTCCTCTCTACAGTATCTTACTCTCCCTTCTCTTTACAGTATCTCACTCTAACTCCTCTCTACAGTATCTCATTCTCCCTCTCCCTACTTCTCTCTACAGTATCTCACTCTCCCTCCTCTCTACAGTCTCTCACTCTCCCTCCTCTCTACAGTATCTCACTCTAACTCCTCTCTACAGTATCTCACTCTCCCTCCTCTCTACAGTATCTCACTCTCCCTCCTCTCTACAGTATCTCACTCTCCCTCCTCTCTACAGTATCTCACTCTCCCTCCTCTCTACAGTATCTCACTCTCCCTCCTCTCTACAGTCTCTCACTCTCCCTCCTCTCTACAGTATCTCACTCTCCCTCCTCTCTACAGTATCTCATTCTCCCTCTCCCTACTTCTCTCTACAGTATCTCACTCTCCCTCCTCTCTACAGTATCTCACTCTCCCTCATCTCTACAGTATCTCACTCTCCCTCCTCTCTACAGTATCTCACTCTCCCTCCTCTCTACAGTATCTCACTCTCCCTCCTCTCTACAGTATCTTACTCTCCCTTCTCTTTACAGTATCACACTCTCCCTCCTCTCTACAGAATCTCACTCTCCCTCATTCTCTCTACAGTATCTCACTCTCCATCATTCTCTGTACAGTATCTCACTCTCCCTCATGCTCTGTACAGTATCTCACTGTCCCTCCTTCTCTTTACAGTATCTCACTCTCCCTCATTCTCTCTACAGTATCTCACTCTCCCTCCTCTATACAGTATCTCACTCTCCCTCATTCTCTGTACAGTATCTCACTGTCCCTCCTTAACTTTACAGTATCTCACTCTCCCTCATTATCTCTACAGTATCTCACTCTCCCTCCTCTCTACAGTATCTCACTGTCCCTCCCTCTCTCTACTGTATCTCACTCTCCCTCCTTCTCTCTACAGTATCTCACTCTCCCTCCTCTCTACAGTATCTCACTGTCCCTCCTTCTCTTTACAGTATCTCACTCTCCCTCATTCTCTCTACAGTATCTCACTCTCCCTCCTCTCTACAGTATCTCACTCTCCCTCATTCTCTCTACAGTATCTCACTCTCCCTCCTCTCTACAGTATCTCACTCTCCCTCATTCTCTCTACAGTATCTCACTCTCCCTCATTCTCTGTACAGTATCTCACTCTCCCTCATTCTCTGTACAGTATCTCACTGTCCCTCCTTCTCTTTACAGTATCTCACTCTCCCTACAGTATCTCACTCTCCCTCATTCTCTGTACAGTATCTCACTGTCCCTCCTTCTATTTACAGTATCTCACTCTCCCTCATTTTCTCTACAGTATCTCACTCTCCCTCCTCTCTACAGTATCTCACTCTCCCTCCTCTCTACAGTATCTCACTCTCCCTCATTCTCTCTACAGTATCTCACTCTCCCTCCTCTCTACAGTATCTCACTCTCCCTCATTCTCTCTACAGTATCTCACTCTCCCTCATTCTCTCTACAGTATCTCACTCTCCCTCATTCTCTCTACAGTATCTCACTCTCCCTCCTCTCTACAGTATCTCACTCTCCCTCAGTCTCTCTACAGTATCTCACTCTCCCTCATTCTCTGTACAGTATCTCACTCTCCCTCATTCTCCCTACAGTATCTCACTCTCCCTCATTCTCCCTACAGTATCTCACTCCCTCCTTCTACTTTACAGTATCTCACTCTCCCTCATTCTCTCTACAGTATCTCACTCTCCCTCCCTCTACAGTATCTCACTGTCCCTCCTTCTCTTTACAGTATCTCACTCTCCCTCATTCTCTCTACAGTATCTCACTCTCCCTCCTCTCTACAGTATCTCACTCTCCCTCCTCTCTGTACAGTATCTCACTCTCCCTCCTCTCTACAGTATCTCACTCTCCATCATTCTCTGTACAGAATCTCACTCTCCCTCATTCTCTGTACAGTATATCACTCTCCCTCATTCGCTGTACAGTATCTCACTGTCCCTCCTTCTCTTTACAGTATCTCACTCTCCCTCATTCTCTCTACTGTATCTCACTCTCCCTCCTCTCTACAGTATCTCACTCTCCCTCATTCTCTCAGTATCTCAGTCCCTCCTTCTCTTTACAGTATCTCACTCTCCCTGCAGTATCTCACTCTCCCTCCTCTCTACAGTATCTCACTGTCCCTCCTTCTATTTACAGTATCTCTCTCCCTACAGAATCTCACTCTCCCTCCTCTCTACAGTATCTCACTCTCCCTCATTCTCTGTACAGTATCTCACTCTCCCTCATTTGCTGTACAGTATCTCACTGTCCCTCCTTCTATTTACAGTATCTCACTCTCCTCATTCTCTGTACAGTATATCACTCTCCCTCATTTGCTGTACAGTATCTCCTCTCCCTGCAGTATCTCACTCTCCCTCCTCTCTACAGTATCTCACTGTCCCTCCTTATATTTACAGTATCTCACTCTCTCTACAGTATCTCACTCTCCCTCCTTCTATTTACAGTATCTCACTCTCCCTCATTCTCTCTACAGTATCTCACTCTTCCTCCCCTCTACAGTATCTCACTGTCCCTCCTTCTCTTTACAGTATCTCACTCTCCCTCATTCTCTCTACAGTATCTCACTCTCCCTCCTCTCTACAGTATCTCACTCTCCCTCCTCTCTGCAGTATCTCACTCTCCCTCATTCTCTCTACAGTATCTCACTCTCCCTCCTCTCTACATTATCTCACTCTCCCTCATTCTCTGTACAGTATCTCACTCTCCCTCATTCTCTGTACAGTATATCACTCTCCCTCATTTGCTGTACAGTATCTCACTGTCCCTCCTTCTCTTTACAGTATCTCACTCTCCCTACAGTATCTCACTCTCCCTCCTCTCTACAGTATCTCACTCTCCCTCCTTCTATTTACAGTATCTCACTCTCCCTCATTCTCTCTACAGTATCTCACTCTTCCTCCCCTCTACAGTATCTCACTGTCTCTTCTCTTTACAGTATCTCACTCTCCCTCATTCTCTCTACAGTATCTCACTCTCCCTCCTCTCTGCAGTATCTCACTCTCCCTCATTCTCTCTACAGTATCTCACTCTCCCTCCCTCTACAGTATCTCACTCTCCCTCATTCTCTGTACAGTATCTCACTCTCCCTCATTCTCTGTACAGTATATCACTCTCCCTCATTTGCTGTACAGTATCTCACTCCCTCCTTCTCTTTACAGTATCTCACTCTCCCTCATATCTCTCTCCCTCCTCTCTACAGTATCTCACTGTCCCTCCTTATCTTACAGTATCTCACTCTCCCTACAGTATCTCTCTCCTCCTCTCTCAGTATCTCACTCTCCCTCCTTCTATTTACAGTATCTCAGTCTCCCTCATTCTCTCTACAGTATCTCACTCTTCCTCCCCTCTACAGTATCTCACTGTCCCTCCTTCTCTTTACAGTATCTCACTCTCCCTCATTCTCTCTACAGTATTTCACTCTCACTCATTATCTTTACAGTATATCACTCTCCCTCATTTGCTGTACAGTATCTCACTGTCCCTCCTTCTCTTTACAGTATCTCACTCTCCCTACAGTATCTCACTCTCCCTCCTCTCTACAGTATCTCACTCTCCCTCCTTCTATTTACAGTATCTCACTCTCCCTCATTCTCTCTACAGTATCTCACTCTTCCTCCCCTCTACAGTATCTCACTCTCCCTCCTTCTCTTTACAGTATCTCACTCTCCCTCATTCTCTCTACAGTATTTCACTCTCCCTCCTCTCTACAGTATCTCACTCTCCCTCCTCTCTGCAGTATCTCACTCTCCCTCATTCTCTCTACAGTATCTCACTCTCCCTCCTCTCTACAGTATCTCACTCTCCCTCATTCTCTGTACAGTATCTCACTCTCCCTCATTCTCTGTACAGTATATCACTCTCCCTCATTTGCTGTACAGTATCTCACTGTCCCTCCTTCTCTTTACAGTATCTCACTCTCCCTACAGTATCTCACTCTCCCTCCTCTCTACAGTATCTCACTCTCCCTCCTTCTATTTACAGTATCTCACTCTCCCTCATTCTCTCTACAGTATCTCACTCTTCCTCCCCTCTACAGTATCTCACTGTCCCTCCTTCTCTTTACAGTATCTCACTCTCCCTCATTCTCTCTACAGTATCTCACTCTCCCTCCTCTCTACAGTATCTCACTCTCCCTCCTCTCTGCAGTATCTCACTCTCCCTCATTCTCTCTACAGTATCTCACTCTCCCTCCTCTCTACAGTATCTCACTCTCCCTCATTCTCTGTACAGTATCTCACTCTCCCTCCTCTCTACAGTATCTCACTCTCCCTCATTCTCTGTACAGTATCTCACTCTCCCTCATTCTCTGTACAGTATATCACTCTCCCTCATTTGCTGTACAGTATCTCACTGTCCCTCCTTCTCTTTACAGTATCTCACTCTCCCTCATTCTCTCTACAGTATCTCACTCTCCCTCCTCTCTACAGTATCTCACTCTCCCTCATTCTCTCTACAGTATCTCACTCTCCCTCCTCTCTACAGTATCTCACTCTCCCTCATTCTCTGTACAGTATCTCACTCTCCCTCATTCTCTGTACAGTATCTCACTCTCCCTCATTCTCTCTACAGTATCTCACTCTGCCCCCTCTATACAGTATCACACTCTCCCTCATCTCTACAGTATCTCACTCTCCCTCATTCTCTCTACAGTATCTCACTCTCCCTCCTCTCTACAGTATCTCACTCTCCCTCATTCTCTGTACAGAATCTCACTCTCCCTCATTCTCTGTACAGTATCTCACTGTCCCTCCTTCTCTTTACAGTATATCACTCTCCCTCATTTGCTGTACAGTATCTCACTGTCCCTCCTTCTCTTTACAGTATCTCACTCTCCCTACAGTATCTCACTCTCCCTCCTCTCTACAGTATCTCACTCTCCCTCCTTCTATTTACAGTATCTCACTCTCCCTCATTCTCTCTACAGTATCTCACTCTTCCTCCCCTCTACAGTATCTCACTCTCCCTCCTTCTCTTTACAGTATCTCACTCTCCCTCATTCTCTCTACAGTATCTCACTCTCCCTCCTCTCTACAGTATCTCACTCTCCCTCCTCTCTGCAGTATCTCACTCTCCCTCATTCTCTCTACAGTATCTCACTCTCCCTCCTCTCTACAGTATCTCACTCTCCCTCATTCTCTGTACAGTATCTCACTCTCCCTCATTCTCTGTACAGTATCTCACTCTCCCTCATTTCTGTACAGTATCTCACTGTCCCTCCTTCTCTTTACAGTATCTCACTCTCCCTACAGTATCTCACTCTCCCTCCTCTCTACAGTTTCTCACTCTCCCTCCTTCTCTTTACAGTATCTCACTCTCCCTCATTCTCTCTACAGTATCTCACTCTTCCTCCCTCTCTTACAGTATCTCACTGTCCCTCCTTCTCTTTACAGTATCTCACTCTCCCTCATTCTCTCTACAGTATCTCACTCTCCCTCCTCTCTACAGTATCTCACTCTCCCTCCTCTCTGCAGTATCTCACTCTCCCTCATTCTCTCTACAGTATCTCACTCTCCCTCCTCTCTACAGTATCTCACTCTCCCTCATTCTCTGTACAGTATCTCACTCTCCCTCCTCTCTACAGTATCTCACTCTCCCTCATTCTCTGTACAGTATCTCACTCTCCCTCATTCTCTGTACAGTATATCACTCTCCCTCATTTGCTGTACAGTATCTCACTGTCCCTCCTTCTCTTTACAGTATCTCACTCTCCCTCATTCTCTCTACAGTATCTCACTCTCCCTCCTCTCTACAGTATCTCACTCTCCCTCATTCTCTCTACAGTATCTCACTCTCCCTCCTCTCTACAGTATCTCACTCTCCCTCATTCTCTGTACAGTATCTCACTCTCCCTCATTCTCTGTACAGTATCTCACTCTCCCTCATTCTCTCTACAGTATCTCACTCTCCCCCTCTACAGTATCTCACTCTCCTCCTCTCTACAGTATCTCACTCTCCCTCATTCTCTCTACAGTATCTCACTCTCCCTCCTCTCTACAGTATCTCACTCTCCCTCATTCTCTGTACAGAATCTCACTCTCCCTCATTCTCTGTACAGTATCTCACTGTCCCTCCTTCTCTTTACAGTATCTCACTCTCCCTCCTCTCTACAGTATCTCACTCTCCCTCCTTCTATTTACAGTATCTCACTCTCCCTCATTCTCTCTACAGTATCTCACTCTTCCTCCCCTCTACAGTATCTCACTGTCCCTCCTTCTCTTTACAGTATCTCACTCTCCCTCATTCTCTCTACAGTATCTCACTCTCCCTCCTCTCTACAGTATCTCACTCTCCCTCCTCTCTGCAGTATCTCACTCTCCCTCATTCTCTCTACAGTATCTCACTCTCCCTCCTCTCTACAGTATCTCACTCTCCCTCATTCTCTGTACAGTATCTCACTCTCCCTCCTCTCTACAGTATCTCACTCTCCCTCATTCTCTGTACAGTATCTCACTCTCCCTCATTCTCTGTACAGTATATCACTCTCCCTCATTTGCTGTACAGTATCTCACTCTCCCTCCTTCTCTTTACAGTATCTCACTCTCCCTCATTCTCTCTACAGTATCTCACTCTCCCTCCTCTCTACAGTATCTCACTCTCCCTCATTCTCTCTACAGTATCTCACTCTCCTCCTCTCTACAGTATCTCACTCTCCCTCATTCTCTGTACAGTATCTCACTCTCCCTCATTCTCTGTACAGTATCTCACTCTCCCTCATTCTCTCTACAGTATCTCACTCTCCCTCAGTATCTCACTCTCCCTCCTCTCTACAGTATCTCACTCTCCCTCCTTCTATTTACAGTATCTCACTCTCCCTCATTCTCTCTACAGTATCTCACTCTTCCTCCCCTCTACATTATCTCACTGTCCCTCCTTCTCTTTTACAGTATCTCACTCTCCTCATTCTCTCTACAGTATCTCACTCTCCCTCCTCTCTACAGTATCTCACTCTCCCTCCTCTCTGCAGTATCTCACTCTCCCTCATTCTCTCTACAGTATCTCACTCTCCCTCCTCTCTACAGTCTCACTCTCCCTCATTCTCTGTACAGTATCTCACTCTCCCTCATTCTCTGTACAGTATCTCACTCTCCCTCATTTGCTGTACAGTATCTCACTGTCCCTCCTTCTCTTTACAGTATCTCACTCTCCAATATCTCATCTCCCTCTCTCTACAGTATCTCACTCTCCCTCCTTCTCTTTACAGTATCTCACTCTCCCTCATTCTCTCTACAGTATCTCACTCTTCCTCCCTCTACAGTATCTCACTGTCCCTCCTTCTCTTTACAGTATCTCACTCTCCCTCATTCTCTCTACAGTATCTCACTCTCCCTCCTCTCTACAGTATCTCACTCTCCCTCCTCTCTGCAGTATCTCACTCTCCCTCATTCTCTCTACAGTATCTCACTCTCCCTCCTCTCTACAGTATCTCACTCTCCCTCATTCTCTGTACAGTATCTCACTCTCCCTCTCTCTACAGTATCTCACTCTCCCTCATTCTCTGTACAGTATCTCACTCTCCCTCATTCTCTGTACAGTATATCACTCTCCCTCATTTGCTGTATCTCACTCCCTCCTTCTCTTTACAGTATCTCACTCTCCCTCATTCTCTCTACAGTATCTCACTCTCCCTCCTCTACAGTATCTCATCTCCCTCTTCTCTGTACAGTATCTCATCTCCCTCTCTACAGTATCTCACTCTCCCTCATTCTCTCTACAGTATCTCACTCTCCCTCATTCTCTGTACAGTATCTCACTCTCCCTCATTCTCTCTACAGTATCTCATCTCACAGTATCCACTCTCCCTCTCTCTACAGTATCTCACTCTCCCTCATTCTCTCTACAGTATCTCACTCTCCCTCCTCTCTACAGTATCTCATCTCCTCATTCTCTGTACAGAATCTCACTCTCCCTCATTCTCTGTACAGTATCTCACTCTCCCTCATTCTCTGTACAGTATCTCACTCTCCCTCATTCTCTCTACAGTATCTCACTCTCCCTCATTCTCTCTCTCTCACTCTCCTCCTCTCTACAGTATCTCACTCTCCCTCATTCTCTCTACAGTATCTCACTCTCCCTCCTCTCTACAGTATCTCACTCTCCCTCCTTCTCTCTACAGTATCTCACTCTCCCTCATTCTCTCTACAGTATCTCACTCTCCCTCATTCTCTGTACAGTATCTCACTGTCCCTCCTTCTCTTTACAGTATCTCACTCTCCCTCATTCTCTCTACAGTATCTCACTCTCCCTCCTCTCTACAGTATCTCACTCTCCCTCCTCTCTACAGTATCTCACTCTCCCTCATTCTCTCTACAGTATCTCACTCTCCCTCCTCTCTACAGTATCTCACTCTCCCTCATTCTCTCTACAGTATCTCACTCTCCCTCATTCTCTGTACAGTATCTCACTCTCCCTCATTCTCTGTACAGTATCTCACTGTCCCTCCTTCTCTTTACAGTATCTCACTCTCCCTACAGTATCTCACTCTCCCTCCTCTCTACAGTATCTCACTGTCCCTCCTTCTATTTACAGTATCTCACTCTCCCTCATTCTCTCTACAGTATCTCACTCTCCCTCCCCTCTACAGTATCTCACTGTCCCTCCTTCTCTTTACAGTATCTCACTCTCCCTCATTCTCTCTACAGTATCTCACTCTCCCTCCTCTCTACAGTATCTCACTCTCCCTCATTCTCTCTACAGTATCTCACTCTCCCTCACAGTATCTCACTCTCCCTCCTCTCTACAGTATCTCACTCTCCCTCCTCTCTACAGTATCTCACTCTCCCTCATTCTCTCTACAGTATCTCACTCTCCCTCATTCTCTGTACAGTATCTCACTCTCCCTCATTCTCTGTACAGTATCTCACTCTCCCTCATTTGCTGTACAGTATCTCACTGTCCCTCCTTCTCTTTACAGTATCTCACTCTCCCTCATTCTCTCTACAGTATCTCACTCTCCCTCCTCTCTACAGTATCTCACTCTCCCTCATTCTCTCTACAGTATCTCACTCTCCCTCCTCTCTACAGTATCTCACTCTCCCTCATTCTCTGTACAGTATCTCACTCTCCCTCATTCTCTCTCCTACAGTATCTCACTCTCCCTCATTCTCTCTACAGTATCTCACTCTCCCTCCTCTCTACAGTATCTCACTCTCCCTCATTCTCTGTACAGTATCTCACTCTCCCTCATTCTCTCCAGTATCTCACTCTCCCTCTCTCTACAGTATCTCACTCTCCCTCCTCTGTACAGTATCTCACTCTCCCTCATTCTCTCTACAGTATCTCACTCTCCCTCCTTCTCTTTACAGTATCTCACTCTCCCTCATTCTCTCTACAGTATCTCACTGTCCCTCCTTCTCTTTACAGTATCTCACTCTCCCTCATTCTCTCTACAGTATCTCACTCTCCTCCCCTCTACAGTATCTCACTGTCCCTCCTTCTCTCTACAGTATCTCACTCTCCCTCATTCTCTCTACAGTATCTCACTCTCCCTCCTCTCTACAGTATCTCTCCTCCTTCTCTCTACAGTATCTCACTCTCCCTCATTCTCTCTACAGTATCTCACTGTCCCTCCTTCTCTTTACAGTATCTCACTCTCCCTCATTCTCTGTATCTCTCCCTCCTCTCTACAGTATCTCACTCTCCCTCATTCTCTGTACAGTATCTCACTCTCCCTCATTCTCTCTACAGTATCTCACTCTCCCTCATTTCTGTACAGTATCTCACTGTCCCTCCTTCTCTTTACAGTATCTCACTCTCCCTCATTCTCTCTACAGTATCTCACTCTCCCTCCTCTCTACAGTATCTCACTCTCCCTCATTCTCTCTACAGTATCTCACTCTCCCTCATTCTCTCTACAGTATCTCACTCTCCCCTCTCTCTACAGTATCTCACAGTATCTCACTCTCCCTCATTCTCTGTACAATATCTCACTCTCCCTCATTCTCTCTACAGTATCTCACTCTGCCCCCTCTATACAGTATCACACTCTCCCTCCTCTCTACAGTATCTCACTCTCCCTCCTTCTATTTACAGTATCTCACTCTCCCTCATTCTCTCTACAGTATCTCACTCTTCCTCCCCTCTACATTATCTCACTGTCCCTCCTTCTCTTTACAGTATCTCACTCTCCCTCATTCTCTCTACAGTATCTCACTCTCCCTCCTCTCTACAGTATCTCACTCTCCCTCCTCTCTGCAGTATCTCACTCTCCCTCATTCTCTCTACAGTATCTCACTCTCCCTCCTCTCTACAGTATCTCACTCTCCCTCATTCTCTGTACAGTATCTCACTCTCCCTCATTCTCTGTACAGTATATCACTCTCCCTCATTTGCTGTACAGTATCTCACTGTCCCTCCTTCTCTTTACAGTATCTCACTCTCCCTACAATATCTCACTCTCCCTCCTCTCTACAGTATCTCACTCTCCCTCCTTCTATTTACAGTATCTCACTCTCCCTCATTCTCTCTACAGTATCTCACTCTTCCTCCCCTCTACAGTATCTCACTGTCCCTCCTTCTCTTTACAGTATCTCACTCTCCCTCATTCTCTCTACAGTATCTCACTCTCCCTCCTCTCTACAGTATCTCACTCTCCCTCCTCTCTGCAGTATCTCACTCTCCCTCATTCTCTCTACAGTATCTCACTCTCCCTCCTCTCTACAGTATCTCACTCTCCCTCATTCTCTGTACAGTATCTCACTCTCCCTCCTCTCTACAGTATCTCACTCTCCCTCATTCTCTGTACAGTATCTCACTCTCCCTCATTCTCTGTACAGTATATCACTCTCCCTCATTTGCTGTACAGTATCTCACTGTCCCTCCTTCTCTTTACAGTATCTCACTCTCCCTCATTCTCTCTACAGTATCTCACTCTCCCTCCTCTATACAGTATCTCACTCTCCCTCATTCTCTGTACAGTATCTCACTCTCCCTCCTCTCTACAGTATCTCACTCTCCCTCATTCTCTGTACAGTATCTCACTCTCCCTCATTCTCTGTACAGTATCTCACTCTCCCTCATTCTCTCTACAGTATCTCACTCTGCCCCCTCTATACAGTATCACACTCTCCCTCCTCTCTACAGTATCTCACTCTCCCTCATTCTCTCTACAGTATCTCACTCTCCCTCCTCTCTACAGTATCTCACTCTCCCTCATTCTCTGTACAGAATCTCACTCTCCCTCATTCTCTGTACAGTATCTCACTCTCCCTCATTCTCTGTACAGTATCTCACTCTCCCTCATTCTCTCTACAGTATCTCTCTCTCCCTCATTCTCTCTACAGTATCTCACTCTCCCTCCTCTCTACAGTATCTCACTCTCCCTCATTCTCTCTACAGTATCTCACTCTCCCTCCTCTCTACAGTATCTCACTCTCCCTCAGTCTCTGTACAGAATCTCACTCTCCCTCATTCTCTGTACAGTATATCACTCTCCCTCATTCGCTGTACAGTATCTCACTGTCCCTCCTTCTCTTTACAGTATCTCACTCTCCCTCATTCTCTCTACAGTATCTCACTCTCCCTCCTCTCTACAGTATCTCACTCTCCCTCATTCTCTCTACAGTATCTCACTCTCCCTCCTTCTCTCTACAGTATCTCACTCTCCCTCCTCTCTACAGAATCTCACTCTCCCTCATTCTCTCTACAGTATCTCACTCTCCCTCATTCTCTGTACAGTATCTCACTGTCCCTCCTTCTCTTTACAGTATCTCACTGTCCCTCCTTCTCTTTACAGTATCTCACTCTCCCTACAGTATCTCACTCTCCCTCCTCTCTACAGTATCTCACTGTCCCTCCTTCTATTTACAGTATCTCACTCTCCCTCATTCTCTCTACAGTATCTCACTCTCCCTCCCCTCTACAGTATCTCACTGTCCCTCCTTCTCTTTACAGTATCTCACTCTCCCTCATTCTCTCTAGAGTATCTCACTCTCCCTCCTCTCTACAGTATCTCACTCTCCCTCATTCTCTCTACAGTATCTCACTCTCCCTCCTCTCTACAGTATCTCACTCTCCCTCCTCTCTGCAGTATCTCACTCTCCCTCATTCTCTCTACAGTATCTCACTCTCCCTCCTCTCTACAGTATCTCACTCTCCCTCATTCTCTGTACAGTATCTCACTCTCCCTCATTCTCTGTACAGTATATCACTCTCCCTCATTTGCTGTACAGTATCTCACTGTCCCTCCTTCTCTTTACAGTATCTCACTCTCCTTCATTCTCTCTACAGTATCTCACTCTCCCTCCTCTCTACAGTATCTCACTCTCCCTCATTCTCTGTACAGTATCTCACTGTCCCTCCTTCTCTTTACAGTATCTCACTCTCCCTCATTCTCTCTACAGTATCTCACTCTGCCCCCTCTATACAGTATCACACTCTCCCTCCTCTCTACAGTATCTCACTCTCCCTCATTCTCTCTACAGTATCTCACTCTCCCTCCTCTCTACAGTATCTCACTCTCCCTCATTCTCTGTACAGTATCTCACTCTCCCTCATTCTCTGTACAGTATCTCACTCTCCCTCATTCTCTCTACAGTATCTCACTCTCCCTCCTCTCTACAGTATCTCACTCTCCCTCATTCTCTCTACAGTATCTCACTCTCCCTCCTCTCTACAGTATATCACTCTCCCTCATTCGCTGTACAGTATCTCACTGTCCCTCCTTCTCTTTACAGTATCTCACTCTCCCTCATTCTCTATACAGTATCTCACTCTCCCTCCTCTCTACAGTATCTCACTCTCCCTCATTCTCTCTACAGTATCTCACTCTCCCTCCTTCTCTCTACAGTATCTCACTCTCCCTCCTCTCTACAGAATCTCACTCTCCCTCATTCTCTCTACAGTATCTCACTCTCCCTCATTATCTGTACAGTATCTCACTGTCCCTCCTTCTCTTTACAGTATCTCACTGTCCCTCCTTCTCTTTACAGTATCTCACTCTCCCTACAGTATCTCACTCTCCCTCCTCTCTACAGTATCTCACTGTCCCTCCTTCTATTTACAGTATCTCACTCTCCCTCATTCTCTCTACAGTATCTCACTCTCCATCCCCTCTACAGTATCTCACTGTCCCTCCTTCTCTTTACAGTATCTCACTCTCCCTCATTCTCTCTAGAGTATCTCACTCTCCCTACCCTTTACAGTATCTCACTCTCCCTCATTCTCTCTACAGTATCTCACTCTCCCTCATCTCTACAGTATCTCATTGTCCCTCTCCCTACTTCTCTCTACAGTATCTCACTCTCCCTCCTCTCTACAGTATCTCACTCTCCCTCATTCTCTCTACAGTATCTCACTCTCCCTCCTTCTCTCTACAGTATCTCACTCTCCCTCCTCTCTACAGTATCTCACTCTCCCTCATTCTCTCTACAGTATCTCTCTCTCCCTCCTTCTCTTTACAGTATCTCACTGTCCCTCCTTCTCTTTACAGTATCTCACTCTCACTCCTCTCTACAGTATCTCACTGTCCCTCCTTATCTTTACAGTATCTCACTCTCCCTCCTCTCTACAGTATCTCACTCTCCCTCATTCTCTCTACAGTATCTCACTCTCCCCCATTCTCTCTACAGTATCTCACTCTCCCTCATTCTCTGTACAGTATCTCACTCTCCCTCCTCTCTACAGTATCTCACTGTCCCTCCTTCTATTTACAGTATCTCACTCTCCCTCATTCTCTCTACAGTATCTCACTCTCCCTCCCCTCTACAGTATCTCACTGTCCCTCCTTCCCTTTACAGTATCTCACTCTCCCTCATTCTCTCTAGAGTATCTCACTCTCCCTCCTCTCTACAGTATCTCAGTATCTCACTCTCCCTCATTCTCTCTACAGTATCTCACTCTCCCTCCCCTCTACAGTATCTCACTCTCCCTCCTCTCTACAGAATCTCACTCTCCCTCATTCTCTCTACAGTATCTCTCTCTCCCTCATTCTCTGTACAGTATCTCACTCTCCCTCATTCTCTCTCCCTCCTCTCTACAGTATCTCACTCTCCCTCATTCTCTGTACAGTATCTCACTCTCCCTCATTCTCTGTACAGTATCTCACTGTCCCTCCTTCTCTTTACAGTATCTCACTCTCCCTCATTCTCTCTACAGTATCTCACTCTCCCTCCTCTCTACAGTATCTCACTCTCCCTCATTCTCTCTACAGTATCTCACTCTCCCTCCTCTCTACAGTATCTCACTCTCCCTCATTCTCTCTACAGTATCTCACTCTCCCTCCTCTCTACAGTATCTCACTCTCCCTCATTCTCTCTACAGTATCTCACTCTCCCTCCTTCTCTCTACAGTATCTCACTCTCCCTCCTCTCTACAGTATCTCACTCTCCCTCATTCTCTCTACAGTATCTCTCTCTCCCTCCTTCTCTTTACAGTATCTCACTGTCCCTCCTTCTCTTTACAGTATCTCACTCTCACTCCTCTCTACAGTATCTCACTGTCCCTCCTTATCTTTACAGTATCTCACTCTCCCTCCTCTCTACAGTATCTCACTCTCCCTCATTCTCTCTACAGTATCTCACTCTCCCCCATTCTCTCTACAGTATCTCACTCTCCCTCATTCTCTGTACAGTATCTCACTCTCCCTCCTCTCTACAGTATCTCACTGTCCCTCCTTCTATTTACAGTATCTCACTATCCCTCATTCTCTCTACAGTATCTCACTCTCCCTCCCCTCTACAGTATCTCACTGTCCCTCCTTCTCTTTACAGTATCTCACTCTCCCTCATTCTCTCTAGAGTATCTCACTCTCCCTCCTCTCTACAGTATCTCACTCTCCCTCCTCTCTACAGTATCTCACTCTCCCTCATTCTCTCTACAGTATCTCACTCTCCCTCCCCTCTACAGTATCTCACTCTCCCTCCTCTCTACAGAATCTCACTCTCCCTCATTCTCTCTACAGTATCTCTCTCTCCCTCATTCTCTGTACAGTATCTCACTCTCCCTCATTCTCTCTACAGTATCTCACTCTCCCTCCTCTATACAGTATCTCACTCTCCCTCATTCTCTGTACAGTATCTCACTGTCCCTCCTTCTCTTTACAGTATCTCACTCTCCCTCATTCTCTCTACAGTATCTCACTCTCCCTCCTCTCTACAGTATCTCACTCTCCCTCATTCTCTCTACAGTATCTCACTCTCCCTCCTCTCTACAGTATCTCACTCTCCCTCATTCTCTGTACAGTATCTCACTCTCCCTCATTCTCTCTACAGTATCTCACTGTCCCTCCTTCTCTTTACAGTATCTCACTCTCCCTCATTCTCTCTACAGTATCTCACTCTCCCTCCTCTATACAGTATCTCACTCTCCCTCCTCTCTACAGTATCTCACTCTCCCTCATTCTCTCTACAGTATCTCACTCTCCCTCCTCTCTACAGTATCTCACTCTCCCTCATTCTCTGTAAAGTATCTCACTCTCCCTCATTCTCTGTACAGTATCTCACTCTCCCTCATTCTCTGTACAGTATCTCACTCTCCCTCATTCTCTCTACAGTATCTCACTCTCCCTCATTCTCTCTACAGTATCTCACTCTCCCTCCTCTCTACAGTATCTCACTCTCCCTCATTCTCTCTACAGTATCTCACTCTCCCTCCTCTCTACAGTATCTCACTCTCCCTCATTCTCTGTACAGAATCTCACTCTCCCTCATTCTCTGTACAGT
The DNA here is from genome assembly GCF_034236695.1 of Oncorhynchus nerka. NCBI lineage: Eukaryota > Metazoa > Chordata > Actinopteri > Salmoniformes > Salmonidae > Oncorhynchus > Oncorhynchus nerka. The sequence goes on along the minus strand of NC_088409.1, from coordinate 82,345,103 downwards.
ATATCACTCTCCCTCATTCGCTGTACAGTATCTCACTGTCCCTCCTTCTCTTTACAGTATCTCACTCTCCCTCATTCTCTCTACAGTATCTCACTCTCCCTCCTCTCTACAGTATCTCACTCTCCCTCATTCTCTCTACAGTATCTCACTCTCCCTCCTTCTCTCTACAGTATCTCACTCTCCCTCCTCTCTACTCTCTCCCTCCTCTCTACAGTATCTCACTCTCCCTCATTCTCTCTACAGTATCTCACTCTCCCTCCTTCTCTGTACAGTATCTCACTGTCCCTCATTCTCTCTACAGTATCTCACTGTCCCTCCTCTCTACAGTATCTCACTCTCCCTCCTTCTCTACAGTATCTCACTCTCCCTCATTCTCTCTACAGTATCTCACTCTCCCTCCTCTCTACAGTATCTCACTCTCCCTCTTCTACAGTATCTCTCTCTGCAGTATCTCACTCTCCCTCATCCTCTCTACAGTATCTCACTCATCCTCTCTACAGTATCTCACTCTCCCTCCTTCTATTTACAGTATCTCATTCTCCCTCTCCCTACTTCTCTCTACAGTATCTCACTCTCCCTCATTCTCTCTACAGTATCTCACTCTCCTCATTCTCTCTACAGTATCTCACTCTCCCTCCTTCTCTTTACAGTATCTCACTCTCCCTCATTCTCTGTACAGTATCTCACTCTCCCTCCTCTCTACAGTATCTCACTCTCCCTCATTCTCTCTACAGTATCTCACTCTCCCTCATTCTCTCTACAGTATCTCACTCTCCCTCATTCTCTCTACAGTATCTCACTCTCCCCTTCTCTCTACAGTATCTCACTCTCCCTCATTCTCTCTACAGTATCTCACTCTCCCTCCTCTCTACAGTATCTCACTCTCCCTCCTTCTCTTTACAGTATCTCACTCTCCCTCATTCTCTGTACAGTATCTCACTCTCCCTCCTCTCTCTGTACAGTATCTCACTCTCCCTCATTCTCTCTACAGTATCTCACTCTCCCTCCTTCTCTGTACAGTATCTCACTCTCCCTCATTCTCTTTACAGTATCTCACTCTCCCTCATTCTCTCTACAGTATCTCACTCTCCCTCATTCTCTCTACAGTATCTCACTCTCCCTCATTCTCTCTACAGTATCTCACTCTCCCTCATTCTCTCTACAGTATCTCACTCTCCCTCATTCTCTGTACAGTATCTCACTCTCCCTCATTCTCTCTACAGTATCTCACTCTCCCTCCTACAGTATCTCACTCTCCCATTCTCTCTACAGTATCTCACTCTCCCTCATTCTCTCTACAGTATCTCACTCTCCCTCATTCTCTGTACAGTATCTCACTCTCCCTCATTCTCTGTACAGTATCTCACTGTCCCTCCTTCTCTTTACAGTATCTCACTCTCCCTCATTCTCTCTACAGTATCTCACTCCCTCCTCTCCTCTCTCCCTCCTTCAGTATCTCACTCTCCCTCATTCTCTCTACAGTATCTCACTCTCCCTCATTCTCTGTACAGTATCTCACTCTCCCTCCTTCTCTGTACAGTATCTCACTCTCCCTCAGTATTCTCTTTACAGTATCTCACTCTCCCTCATTCTCTCTACAGTATCTCACTCTCCCTCCTTCTCTTTACAGTATCTCACTCTCCCTCATTCTCTCTACAGTATCTCACTCTCCCTCCTTCTCTTTACAGTATCTCACTCTCCTCTGCAGTATCTCACTCTCCCTCCTCTCTACAGTATCTCACTGTCCCTCCTTCTCTTTACAGTATCTCACTCTCCCTCATTCTCTCTACAGTATCTCACTCTCCTCCTTCTCTCTACAGTATCTCACTCTCCCTCATTCTCTGTACAGTATCTCACTCTCCCCTCATTCTCTCTACAGTATCTCACTCTCCCTCCTCTCTTTACAGTATCTCACTCTCCCTTCTCTCTACAGTATCTCACTCTCCCTCCTCTCTACAGTATCTCACTCTCCCTCATTCTCTTTACAGTATCTCACTCTCCCTCATTCTCTCTACAGTATCTCACTCTCCCTCATTCTCTGTACAGTATCTCACTGTCCCTCCTTCTCTTTACAGTATCTCACTCTCCCTCATTCTCTCTACAGTATCTCACTCTCCCTCCTCTCTACAGTATCTCACTCTCCCTCATTCTCTCTACAGTATCTCACTCTCCCTCCTTCTCTCTACAGTATCTCACTCTCCCTCCTCTCTACAGTATCTCACTCTCCCTCATTCTCTGTACAGTATCTCACTCTCCCTCATTCTCTCTACAGTATCTCACTCTCCCTCTGTACAGTTCTCTCCCTCCTACAGTATCTCACTCTCCCTCATTCTCTCTATCTCACTCTCCCTCCTCTCTACAGTATCTCACTCTCCCTCATTCTCTGTACAGTATCTCACTCTCCCTCATTCTCTGTACAGTATCTCACTCTCCCTCATTCTCTCTACAGTATCTCACTCTCCCTCCTCTCTTTACAGTATCTCACTCTCCTCATTCTCTCTACAGTATCTCACTCTCCCTCCTCTCTACAGTATCTCACTCTCCCTCATTCTCTGTACAGTATCTCACTCTCCCTCATTCTCTCTACAGTATCTCACTCTCCCTCATTCTCTCTACAGTATCTCACTCTCCCTCCTTCTCTTTACAGTATCTCACTCTCCCTCTTTCTCTCTACAGTATCTCACTCTCCCTCATTCTCTCTACAGTATCTCACTCTCCCTCCTCTATACAGTATCTCACTCTCCCTCCTTCTCTCTACAGTATCTCACTCTCCCTCATTCTCTCTACAGTATCTCACTCTCCCTCATTCTCTGTACAGTATCTCACTCTCCCTCATTCTCTCACAGTATCTCACTCCCTCCCTCCTTGTCTTTACAGTATCTCACTCTCCCTCATTCTCTTTACAGTATCTCACTCTCCCTCCTTCTCTCTACAGTATCTCACTCTCCCTCCTTCTCTCTACAGTATCTCACTCTCCCTCCCCTTCTCTACAGTATCTCACTCTCCCTCCTTCTCTTTACAGTATCTCACTCTCCCTCATTCTCTCTACAGTATCTCACTCTCCCTCTACAGTATCTCACTCTCCCTCTACAGTATCTCACTCTCCCTCATTCTCTCTACAGTATCTCACTCTCCCTCATTCTCTACAGTATCTCACTCTCCCTCCTCTCTACAGTATCTCACTCTCCTCATTCTCTGTACAGTATCTCACTCTCCCTCATTCTCTGTACAGTATCTCACTCTCCCTCATTCTCTGTACAGTATCTCACTCTCCCTCATTCTCTGTACAGTATCTCACTCTCCCTCCTTCTCTCTACAGTATCTCACTCTCTCCTCCTCTCTCTCTCTCTACAGTATCTCACTCTCCCTCATTCTCTCTACAGTATCTCACTCTCCTCATCCTCTCTACAGTATCTCACTCTCCCTCATTCTCTGTACTATCTCACTCTCCCTCATTCTCTCTACAGTATCTCACTCTCCCCCTCTGTACAGTATCTCACTCTCCCTCCTCTCTACAGTATCTCACTCTCCCTCCTTCTCTCTACAGTATCTCACTCTCCCTCCTTCTCTCTACAGTATCTCACTCTCCTCTCCTCCCCTCTACAGTATCTCACTGTCCCTCCTTCTCTTTACAGTATCTCACTCTCCCTCATTCTCTCTACAGTATCTCACTCTCCCTCCTCTCTACAGTATCTCACTCTCCCTCCTCTCTACAGTATCTCACTCTCCCTCATTCTCTCTACAGTATCTCACTCTCCCTCCTCTCTACAGTATCTCACTCTCCCTCATTCTCTCTACAGTATCTCACTCTCCCTCATTCTCTGTACAGTATCTCACTCTCCCTCATTCTCTGTACAGTATCTCACTGTCCCTCCTTCTCTTTACAGTATCTCACTCTCCCTCCTCTCTACAGTATCTCACAGTATCTCACTCTCCCTCCTTCTCTTTACAGTATCTCACTCTCCCTCATTCTCTCTACAGTATCTCACTCTCCCTCCTCTCTCTACAGTATCTCACTCCCTCCCTCTTTACAGTATCTCACTCTCCCTCATTCTCTCTAGTATCTCACTCTCCCTCCTCTCTACAGTATCTCACTCTCCCTCATTCTCTGTACAGTATCTCACTCTCCCTCATTCTCCCTCATTCTCTGTACAGTATCTCACTCTCCCTCCTTCTCTACAGTATCTCACTCTCCCTCATTCTCTGTACAGTATCTCACTCTCCCTCCTTCTCTTTACAGTATCTCACTCTCCCTCATTCTCTCTACAGTATCTCACTCTCCCTCCTCTATACAATATCTCACTCTCCCTCCTCTATACAGTATCTCACTCTCCCTCCTTCTCTCTACAGTATCTCACTCTCTCTCCCTCATTCTCTCTACAGTATCTCACTCTCCCTCCTCTATACAGTATCTCACTCTCCCTCATTCTCTCTACAGTATCTCACTCTCCCTCCTCTCTACAGTATCTCACTCTCCCTCATTCTCTGTACAGTATCTCACTCTCCTCATTCTCTCTACAGTATCTCACTCTCCCTCATTCTCTCTACAGTATCTCACTCTCCCTCCTTCTCTTTACAGTATCTCTCTCCCTCATTCTCTCTACAGTATCTCACTCTCCCTCATTCTCTCTACAGTATCTCACTCTCCCTCATTCTCTTTACAGTATCTCACTCTCCCTCATTCTCTGTACAGTATCTCACTCTCCCTCATTCTCTTTACAGTATCTCACTCTCCCATTCTCTCTACAGTATCTCACTCTCCCTCATTCTCTCTACAGTATCTCACTCTCCCTCATTCTCTCTACAGTATCTCACTCTCCCTCCCCTCTACAGTATCTCACTCTCCCTCATTCTCTCTACAGTATCTCACTCTCCCTCCTTCTCTACAGTATCTCACTCTCCTCAGTCTCTTTACAGTATCTCACTCTCCCTCATTCTCTGTACAGTATCTCACTCTCCCTCATTCTCTCTACAGTATCTCACTGTCCCTCCTTCTCTCTACAGTATCTCACTCTCCCTCATTCTCTCTACAGTATCTCACTCTCCCTCCTCTCTACAGTATCTCACTCTCCCTCATTCTCTCTACAGTATCTCACTCTCCTCCTCTCTCTCTCCTCCTTCAGTATCTCACTCTCCCTCATTATCTCTACAGTATCTCACTCTCCCTCATTCTCTGTACAGTATTTCACTCTCCCTCATTCTCTGTACAGTATCTCACTGTCCCTCCTTGTCTTTACAATATCTCACTCTCCCTCATTCTCTTTACAGTATCTCACTCTCCCGCCTCTATACAGTATCACACTCTCCCTCCTTCTCTGTACAGTATCTCACTGTCCCTCCTTCTCTTTACAGTATCTCACTCTCCCTCATTCTCTCTACAGTATCTCACTCTCCCTCCTCTCTACAGTATCTCACTCTCCCTCATTGTCTTACAATATCTCACTCTCCCTCATTCTCTCTACAGTATCTCACTGTCCCTCCTTCTCTTTACAGTATCTCACTCTCCCTCATTCTCTCTACAGTATCTCACTCTCCCTTCTCTATACAGTATCTCACTCTCCCTCCTTCTCTTTACAGTATCTCACTCTCCCTCATTCTCTCTACAGTATCTCACTCTCCCTCCTCTCTACAGTATCTCACTCTCCCTCATTCTCTCTACAGTATCTCACTCTCCCTCATTCTCTGTACAGTATCTCACTCTCCCTCATTCTCTGTACAGTATCTCACTGTCCCTCCTTCTCTCTACAGTATCTCACTCTCCCTTCTCTATACAGTATCTCACTCTCCCTCCTTCTCTTTACAGAATCTCACCATCCCTCATCCTCTCTACAGTATCTCACTCATCCTCTCTACAGTATCTCACTCTCCCTCCTTCTATTTACAGTATCTCATTCTCCCTCACCCTACTTCTCTCTACAGTATCTCACTCTCCCTCATTCTCTCTACAGTATCTCACTCTCCCTCATTCTCTCTACAGTATCTCACTCTCCCTCATTCTCTCTACAGTATCTCACTCTCCCTCATTCTCTCTACAGTATCTCACTCTCCTCCTTCTCTTTACAGTATCTCACTCTCCCTCATTCTCTCTACAGTATCTCACTCTCCCTCCTTCTATTTACAGTATCTCACTCTCCCTCTCCCTACTTCTCTCTACAGTATCTCACTCTCCCTCATTCTCTCTACAGTATCTCACTCTCCCTCCTCTATACAGTATCTCACTCTCCCTCCTTCTCTCTACAGTATCTCACTCTCCCTCATTCTCTCTACAGTATCTCACTCTCCCTCCTCTGTACAGTATCTCACTCTCCCTCATCCTCTCTACAGTATCTCACTCTCCCTCCTTCTCTCTACAGTATCTCACTCTCCCTCCTCTATACAGTATCTCACTCTCCCTCATTCTCTCTACAGTATCTCACTCTCCCTCCTTCTCTCTACAGTATCTCACTCTCCCTCATTCTCTCTACAGTATCTCACTCTCCCTCCTCTATACAGTATCTCACTCTCCCTCATTCTCTCTACAGTATCTCACTCTCCCTCCTCTATACAGTATCTCACTCTCCCTCCTTCTCTCTACAGAATCTCACTCTCCCTCATTCTCTCTACAGTATCTCACTCTCCCTCCTTCTCTACAGTATCTCACTCTCCCTCCTTCTCTTTACAGTATCTCACTCTCCCTCCTCTCATATCTCACTCTCCTCCTCTTTACAGTATCTCACTCTCCCTCCTCTCTACAGTATCTCACTCTCCCTCATCTCTACAGTATCTCATTGTCCCTCTCCCTCATTCTCTCTACAGTATCTCACTCTCCCTCCTCTCTACAGTATCTCACTCTCCCTCATTCTCTCTACAGTATCTCACTCTCCCTCATTCTCTCTACAGTATCTCACTCTCCCTCCTTCTCTACAGTATCTCACTCTCCCTCATTCTCTCTCATTCTCTCTACAGTATCTCACTCTCCCTCCCTCTCTACAGTTCTCTCTCCCTCCTTCTCTTACAGTATCTCACTCTCCCTCCTTCTCTTTACAGTATCTCACTCTCACTCTCTACAGTATCTCACTGTCCCTCCTTATCTTTACAGTATCTCACTCTCCCTCATTCTCTCTACAGTATCTCACTCTCCTCATTCTCTGTACAGTATCTCACTCTCCCTCATTCTCTCTACAGTATCTCACTCTCCTCATTCTCTGTACAGTATCTCACTCTCCCTCCTCTCTACAGTATCTCACTGTCCCTCCTTCTATTTACAGTATCTCACTCTCCTCATTCTCAGTATCTCTCCCTCCCTCTCTCTACAGTATCTCACTGTCCCTCCTTCCTTTACTATCTCACTCTCCCTCATTCTCTCTACAGTATCTCACTCTCCCTCATTCTCTCTACAGTATCTCACTCTCCCTCCTCTCTACAGTATCTCACTCTCCTCCTTCTCTTTTACAGTATCTCACTCTCCCTCATTCTCTACAGTATCTCACTCTCCCTCCTCTCTACAGTATCTCACTCTCCCTCATTCTCTCTACAGTATCTCTCTCTCCCTCATTCTCTGTACAGTATCTCACTCTCCCTCATTCTCTCTACAGTATCTCACTCTCCCTCCTCTATACAGTATCTCACTCTCCCTCATTCTCTGTACAGTATCTCACTGTCCCTCCTTCTCTTTACAGTATCTCACTCTCCCTCATTCTCTCTACAGTATCTCACTGTCCCTCCTTCTCTTTACAGTATCTCACTCTCCCTCATTCTCTCTACAGTATCTCACTCTCCCTCCTCTCTACAGTATCTCACTCTCCCTCATTCTCTCTACAGTATCTCACTCTCCCTCCTCTCTACAGTATCTCACTCTCCCTCATTCTCTCTACAGTATCTCACTCTCCCTCATTCTCTCTACAGTATCTCACTCTCCCTCACAATCTTCTCTGTACAGTATCTCACTCTCCCTCATTCTCTGTACAGTATCTCACTCTCCCTCCTTCTCTTTACAGTATCTCACTCTCCCTCCTTCTCTTTACAGTATCTCACTCTCCTCCTTCTCTTTACAGTATCTCACTCTCCCTCATTCTCTCTACAGTATCTCACTCTCCCTCCTCTCTACAGTATCTCACTCTCCCTCATTCTCTCTACAGTATCTCACTCTCCCCCATTCTCTCTACAGTCTCATCTCCCTCCACTCTCCTCACTCATTCTCTGTACAGTATCTCACTCTCCCTCATTCTCTCTACAGTATCTCACTCTCCCTCCTTCTCTTTACAGTATCTCACTCTCCCTCATTCTCTCTACAGTATCTCACTCTCCTCCTTCTATTCTCTACAGTATCTCACTGTCCCTCCTTCTCTTTACAGTATCTCACTCTCCCTCATTCTCTCTACAGTATCTCACTCTCCCTCCTCTCTACAGTATCTCACTCTCCTCCTCTCTACAGTATCTCACTCTCCCTCATTCTCTCTACAGTATCTCACTCTCCCTCCCCTCTACAGTATCTCACTCTCCCTCCTCTCTACAGTATCTCACTCTCCCTCATTCTCTCTACAGTATCTCACTCTCCCTCATTCTCTCTACAGTATCTCACTCTCCCTCATTCTCTCTACAGTATCTCACTCTCCCTCCTCTATACAGTATCTCACTCTCCCTCATTCTCTGTACAGTATCTCACTCTCCCTCCTTCTCTTTACAGTATCTCACTCTCCCTCATTCTCTCTACAGTATCTCACTCTCCCTCCTCTCTACAGTATCTCACTCTCCCTCATTCTCTCTACAGTATCTCACTCTCCCTCATTCTCTCTACAGTATCTCACTCTCCCTCATTCTCTGTACAGTATCTCACTCTCCCTCATTCTCTGTACAGTATCTCACTGTCCCTCCTTCTCTTTACAGTATCTCACTCTCCCTCATTCTCTCTACAGTATCTCACTCTGCCCCCTCTATACAGTATCACACTCTCCCTCCTCTCTACAGTATCTCACTCTCCCTCATTCTCTCTACAGTATCTCACTCTCCCTCCTCTCTACAGTATCTCACTCTCCCTCATTCTCTGTAAAGTATCTCACTCTCCCTCATTCTCTGTACAGTATCTCACTCTCCCTCATTCTCTGTACAGTATCTCACTCTCCCTCATTCTCTCTACAGTATCTCACTCTCCCTCATTCTCTCTACAGTATCTCACTCTCTACAGTATCTCACTCTCCCTCATTCTCTCTACAGTATCTCACTCTCCCTCTCTCTACAGTATCTCACTCTCCCTCATTCTCTGTACAGTATCTCACTCTCCCTCATTCTCTGTACAGTATCTCACTCTCCCTCATTCTCTGTACAGTATCTCACTGTCCCTCCTTCTCTTTACAGTATCTCACTCTCCCTCATTCTCTCTACAGTATCTCACTCTCCCTCCTCTCTACAGTATCTCACTCTCCCTCATTCTCTCTACAGTATCTCACTCTCCCTCATTCTCTCTACAGTATCTCACTCTCCCTCCTCTCTACAGTATCTCACTCTCCCTCATTCTCTCTACAGTATCTCACTCTCCCTCATTCTCTGTACAGTATCTCACTGTCCCTCCTTCTCTTTACAGTATCTCACTGTCCCTCATTCTCTCTAGAGTATCTCACTCTCCCTCCTCTCTACAGTATCTCACTCTCCCTCATTCTCTCTACAGTATCTCACTCTCCCTCCTCTCTACAGTATCTCACTCTCCCTCCTCTCTACAGTATCTCACTCTCCCTCATTCTCTCTACAGTATCTCACTCTCCCTCCCCTCTACAGTATCTCACTGTCCCTCCTTCTCTTTACAGTATCTCACTCTCCCTCATTCTCTCTACAGTATCTCACTCTCCCTCATTCTCTCTACAGTATCTCACTCTCCCTCCTCTCTACAGTATCTCACTCTCCCTCCTCTCTACAGTATCTCACTCTCCCTCATTCTCTCTACAGTATCTCACTCTCCCTCCTCTGTACAGTATCTCACTCTCCCTCATTCTCTGTACAGTATCTCACTCTCCCTCATTCTCTGTACAGTATCTCACTCTCCCTCCTTCTCTTTACAGTATCTCACTCTCCCTCATTCTCTCTACTCAGTATCTCACTCTCCCTCATTCTCTCTACAGTATCTCACTCTCCCTCCTCTCTACAGTATCTCACTCTCCCTCCTTCTCTCTACAGTATCTCACTCTCCCTCATTCTCTCTACAGTATCTCACTCTCCCTCATTCTCTGTACAGTATCTCACTCTCCCTCCTTCTCTTTACAGTATCTCACTCTCCCTCATTCTCTGTACAATATCTCACTCTCCCTCCTTCTCTCTACAGTATCTCACTCTCCCTCATTCTCTCTACAGTATCTCACTCTCCCTCATTCTCTCTACAGTATCTCACTCTCCCTCCTCTCTACAGTATCTCACTCTCCCTCATTCTCTCTACAGTATCTCACTCTCCCTCATTCTCTCTACAGTATCTCACTCTCCCTCATTCTCTCTACAGTATCTCACTCTCCCTCATTCTCTCTACAGTATCTCACTGTCCCTCCTTCTCTATACAGTATCTCACTCTCCCTCATTCTCTCTACAGTATCTCACTCTCCCTCCTCTCTACAGTATCTCACTGTCCCTCCTTCTCTTTACAGTATCTCACTCTCCCTCATTCTCTCTACAGTATCTCACTCTCCCTCCTCTGTACAGTATCTCACTCTCCCTCATCCTCTCTACAGTATCTCACTCTCCCTCCTCTCTACAGTATCTCACTCTCCCTCATTCTCTCTACAGTATCTCACTCTCCCTCATTCTCTCTACAGTATCTCACTCTCCCTCATTCTCTGTACAGTATCTCACTGTCCCTCCTTCTCTTTACAGTATCTCACTCTCCCTCATTCTCTCTACAGTATCTCACTCTCCCTCCTTCTCTACAGTATCTCACTCTCCTCATTCTCTATACAGTATCTCACTGTCCCTCCTTCTCTTTACAGTATCTCACTCTCCCTGCAGTATCTCATCTCCCTCTCTCTACAGTATCTCACTGTCCCTCCTTCTCTTTACAGTATCTCACTCTCCCTCCAGAGTATCTCTCTCCTCCTCTCTACAGTATCTCACTCTCCCTCATTCTCTACAGTATCTCACTCTCCCTCATTCTCTGTACAGTATCTCACTCTCCCTCATTCTCTCTTACAGTATCTCACTCTCCCTCATTCTCTGTACAGTATCTCACTCTCCCTCCTTCTCTGTACAGTATCTCACTCTCCCTCATTCTCTCTACAGTATCTCACTCTCCCTCCTTCTCTTTACAGTATCCCTCCTCTCATCTCACTCTCCCTCCTTCTACAGTATCTCACTCTCCCTCATTCTCTCTACAGTATCTCACTCTCCCTCCTCTCTACAGTATCTCACTGTCCCTCCTTCTCTTTACAGTATCTCACTCTCCCTCATTCTCTCTACAGTATCTCACTCTCCCTCCTCTCTACAGTATCTCACTCTCCCTCCTCTCTACAGTATCTCACTCTCCCTCATTCTCTCTACAGTATCTCACTCTCCCTCCTCTCTACAGTATCTCACTCTCCTCATTCTCTGTACAGTATCTCACTCTCCCTCATTCTCTGTACAGTATCTCACTCTCCCTCATTCTCTCTACAGTATCTCACTGTCCCTCCTTCTCTTTACAGTATCTCACTCTCCCTACAGTATCTCACTCTCCCTCCTCTCTACAGTATCTCACTGTCCCTCCTTCTATTTACAGTATCTCACTCTCCCTCATTCTCTCTACAGTATCTCACTCTCCTCCTCCTCTACAGTATCTCACTGTCCCTCCTTCTCTCACTTCCCTCATTCTCTCTACAGTATCTCACTCTCCCTCATTCTCTCTACAGTATCTCACTCTCCCTCCTCTCTACAGTATCTCACTCTCCCTCATTCTCTCTACAGTATCTCACTCTCCCTCCTCTCTACAGTATCTCACTCTCCCTCATTCTCTGTACAGTATCTCACTCTCCCTCATTCTCTGTACAGTATATCACTCTCCCTCATTCGCTGTACAGTATCTCACTGTCCCTCCTTCTCTTTACAGTATCTCACTCTCCCTCATTCTCTCTACAGTATCTCACTCTCCCTCATTCTCTATACAGTATCTCACTCTCCTCATTCTCTCTACAGTATCTCACTCTCCCTCATTCTCTCTACAGTATCTCACTCTCCCTCCTCTCTACAGTATCTCACTCTCCCTCCTCTCTACAGTATCTCACATTCTCTCTACAGTCTCCTCATTCTCTGTACAGTATCTCACTCTCCCTCATTCTCTGTACAGTATCTCACTGTCCCTCCTTCTCTTTACAGTATCTCACTCTCCCTCATTCTCTCTACAGTATCTCACTCTCCCTCATTCTCTCTATATCTCATCTTTACAGTATCTCACTATCTCCTCTCCCTCATTCTCTCTTACAGTATCTCACTCTCCCTCATTCTCTCTACAGTATCTCACTCTCCCTCCTCTCTACAGTATCTCACTCTCCCTCCTTCTCTTTACAGTATCTCACTCTCCCTCATTCTCTCTACAGTATCTCACTCTCCCTCCTCTCTACAGTATCTCACTCTCCTCATTCTCTGTACAGTATCTCACTCTCCCTCCTTCTCTGTACAGTATCTCACTCTCCCTCATTCTCTCTACAGTATCTCACTCTCCCTCCTTCTCTTTACAGTATCTCACTCTCCCTCATTCTCTACAGTATCTCACTCTCCTCATTCTCTCTACAGTATCTCACTCTCCCTCATTCTCTCTACAGTATCTCACTCTCCCTCTCTACTCTCTCCTCATTCTCTGTACAGTATCTCACTCTCCTCTCTCATTCTCTCTACAGTATCTCACTCTCCCTCATTCTCTCTACAGTATCTCACTCTCCCTCATTCTCATATCTCACTGTCCCTCCTTCTACAGTATCTCACTCTCCCTCATTCTCTCTACAGTATCTCACTCTCCTCCTCTCTACAGTATCTCACTCTCCCTCATTCTCTCTACAGTATCTCACTCTCCTCATTCTCTCTACAGTATCTCACTCTCCCTCATTCTCTCTACAGTATCTCACTCTCCCTCATTCTCTGTACAGTATCTCACTCTCCCTCATTCTCTCTACAGTATCTCACTCTCCCTCATTCTCTCTACAGTATCTCACTCTCCCTCATTCTCTTTACAGTATCTCACTCTCCCTCATTCTCTCTACAGTATCTCACTCTCCCTCATTCTCTCTACAGTATCTCACTCTCCCATCTCTCTCTACAGTATCTCACTCTCCCTCCTCTCTACAGTATCTCACTCTCCCTCATTCTCTCTACAGTATCTCACTCTCCCTCATTCTCTGTACAGTATCTCAATCTCCCTCATTCTCTGTACAGTATCTCACTGTCCCTCCTTCTCTTTACAGTATCTCACTCTCCCTACAGTATCTCACTGTCCCCTCCTTCTCTTTACAGTATCTCACTCTCCCTCATTCTCTCTACAGTATCTCACTCTCCCCCTCTACAGTATCTCACTGTCCCTCCTTCTCTTTACAGTATCTCACTCTCCCTCATTCTCTCTACAGTATCTCACTCTCCCTCCTCTCTACAGTATCTCACTCTCCTCATTCTCTGTACAGTATCTCACTCTCCTCATTCTCTCTACAGTATCTCACTCTCCCTCAGTATCTCACTCTCCCTCATTTTCTGTACAGTATCTCACTGTCCCTCCTTCTCTTTACAGTATCTCACTCTCCCTCATTCTCTCTACAGTATCTCACTCTCCCTCTCTCTCTCTCTACAGTATCTCACTCTCCCTCATTCTCTGTACAGTATCTCACTCTCCCTCATTCTCTCTACAGTATCTCACTCTCCCTCATTCTCTACAGTATCTCACTGTCCCTCCTTCTCTTTACAGTATCTCACTCTCCCTCATTCTCTCTACAGTATCTCACTCTCCCTCATTCTCTCTACAGTATCTCACTCTCCTCATTCTCTCTCATCTCCCATCCTCTCTACAGTATCTCACTCTCCCTCCTCTCTCTACAGTATCTCACTCTCCCTCATTCTCTCTACAGTATCTCACTCTCCCTCATTCTCTTTACAGTATCTCACTCTCCCTCATTTCTGTACAGTATCTCACTGTCCCTCCTTCTCTTTACAGTATCTCACTCTCCCTCATTCTCTCTACAGTATCTCACTCTCCCTCCTCTCTACAGTATCTCACTCTCCCTCCTTCTCTTTACAGTATCTCACTCTCCCTCATTCTCTCCAGTATCTCACTCTCTCCCTCTCTACAGTATCTCACTCTCCCTCCTTCTCTTTACAGTATCTCACTCTCCCTCATTCTCTCTACAGTATCTCACTCTCCCTCCTTCTCTCTACAGTATCTCACTCTCCCCCTCTCTACAGTATCTCATTCTCTGTACAGTATCTCACTGTCCCTCCTTCTCTGTACAGTATCTCACTCTCCTCATTCTCTCTACAGTATCTCACTCTCCCTCCTCTCTACAGTATCTCACTCTCCCTCATTCTCTGTACAGTATCTCACTCTCCCTCATTCTCTGTACAGTATCTCACTCTCCCTCATTTCTCTGTACAGTATCTCACTCCCTCCTTCTCTTTACAGTATCTCACTCTCCCTCATTCTCTCTACAGTATCTCACTCTCCCTCCTCTCTACAGTATCTCACTCTCCCTCATTCTCTCTACAGTATCTCACTCTCCCTCCTCTCTACAGTATCTCACTCTCCCTCATTCTCTCTACAGTATCTCACTCTCCCTCATTCTCTGTACAGTATCTCACTCTCCCTCATTCTCTGTACAGTATCTCACTGTCCCTCCTTCTCTTTACAGTATCTCACTCTCCCTCATTCTCTCTACAGTATCTCACTCTCCCTCATTCTCTCTACAGTATCTCACTCTCCCTCATTCTCTCTACCTCACTCTCCCTCCTCTCTACAGTATCTCACTCTCACCTCCCTCCTCTCTACAGTATCTCACTCTCCCTCATTCTCTCTACAGTATCTCACTCTCCCTCATTCTCTGTACAGTATCTCAATCTCCCTCATTCTCTGTACAGTATCTCACTCTCCCTCCTTGTCTTTACAATATCTCACTCTCCCTCATTCTCTCTACAGTATCTCACTGTCCCTCCTTCTCTTTACAGTATCTCACTCTCCCTCATTCTCTCTACAGTATCTCACTCTCCCTCCCCTCTACAGTATCTCACTGTCCCTCCTTCTCTTTACAGTATCTCACTCTCCCTTATTCTCTCTACAGTATCTCACTCTCCCATCCTCTCTACAGTATCTCACTCTCACTCTCCCTCCTCTCTACAGTATCTCACTCTCCCTCATTCTCTCTACAGTATCTCACTCTCCCCCTCTCTACAGTATCTCACTCTCCCTCATTTTCTGTACAGTATCTCACTGTCCCTCCTTCTCTGTACAGTATCTCACTCTCCCTCATTCTCTCTACAGTATCTCACTCTCCCTCCTCTCTACAGTATCTCACTCTCCCTCATTCTCTGTACAGTATCTCACTCTCCCTCATTCTCTGTACAGTATCTCACTCTCCCTCATTCGCTGTACAGTATCTCACTGTCCCTCCTTCTCTTTACAATATCTCACTCTCCCTCATTCTCTCTACAGTATCTCACTCTCCCTCATTCTCTCTACAGTATCTCACTCTCCCTCATTCTCTCTACAGTATCTCACTCTCCCACTCCTCTCTACAGTATCTCACTCTCCCTCATTCTCTCTCACTCTCCCTCATTCTCTCTAGTATCTCACTCTCCCTCATTCTCTGTACAGTATCTCACTCTCCCTCATTCTCTGTACAGTATCTCACTCTCCCTCCTTCTCTTTACAGTATCTCACTCTCCCTCAGTATCTCACTGTCCCTCCTTCTATTTACAGTATCTCACTCTCCCTCATTCTCTCTACAGTATCTCACTCTCCCTCCCTCTTACAGTATCTCACTGTCCCTCCTTCTCTTTACAGTATCTCACTCTCCCTCATTCTCTCTACAGTATCTCACTCTCCCTCCTCTCTCTATCTCACTCTCCCTCCTCTCTGCAGTATCTCACTCTCCCTCATTCTCTCTACAGTATCTCACTCTCCCTCCTCTCTACAGTATCTCACTCTCCCTCATTCTCTCCTCTCTCTTTTCTCTACAGTATCTCACTGTCCCTCCTTCTCTCTGTACAGTATCTCACTCTCCCTCATTCTCTCTACAGTATCTCACTCTCCCTCCTCTCTACAGTATCTCACTCTCCCTCATTCTCTCTACAGTATCTCACTCTCCCTCCTCTCTACAGTATCTCACTCTCCCTCATTCTCTGTACAGTATCTCACTCTCCCATCTCTGTACAGTATCTCACTCTCCCTCATTCTCTGTGTATCTCACTCCTTTCTCTTTACAGTATCTCACTCTCCCTCATTCTCTCTACAGTATCTCACTCTCCCTCATTCTCTCTACAGTATCTCACTCTCCCTCCTCTCTACAGTATCTCACTCTCCCTCCTCTCTACAGTATCTCACTCTCCCTCATTCTCTCTACAGTATCTCACTCTCCCTCATTCTCTGTACAGTATCTCACTCTCCCTCATTCTCTGTACAGTATCTCACTGTCCCTCCTTCTCTTTACAGTATCTCACTCTCCCTCCTTCTCTGTACAGTATCTCACTCTCCCTCATTCTCTCTACAGTATCTCACTCTCCCCCTCTATACAGTATCTCTCTCCCTCATTTTCTGTACAGTATCTCACTCTCCCTCCTTCTCTGTACAGTATCTCACTCTCCCTCATTCTCTCTACAGTATCTCACTCCCTCCTCTCTACAGTATCTCACTCTCCCTCATTCTCTCTACAGTATCTCACTCTCCCTCATTCTCTGTACAGTATCTCACTCTCCCTCATTCTCTGTACAGTATCTCACTGTCCCTCCTTCTCTTTACAGTATCTCACTCTCCCTCATTCTCTCTACAGTATCTCACTCTCCCTCCTCTCTACAGTATCTCACTCTCCCTCATTCTCTCTACAGTATCTCACTCTCCCTCCTCTCTACAGTATCTCACTCTCCCATTCTCTCTACAGTATCTCACTCTCCTCATTCTCTCTACAGTATCTCACTCTCCCTCATTCTCTTTACAGTATCTCACTCTCCCTCATTCTCTCACAGTATCTCACTCCCTCCTTCTCTTTACAGTATCTCACTCTCCCTCATTCTCTCTACAGTATCTCACTCTCCCTCCCCTCTACAGTATCTCACTGTCCCTCCTTCTCTTTACAGTATCTCACTCTCCCTCATTCTCTCTACAGTATCTCACTCTCCCTCCTCTCTACAGTATCTCACTCTCCCTCCTCTCTACAGTATCTCACAGTATCTCACTCTCCTCATTCTCTCTACAGTATCTCACTCTCCCTCCTCTATACAGTATCTCACTCTCCCTCATTCTCTCTATCTCACTGTCAGTATCTCACTCTCCTCATTCTCTGTACAGTATCTCACTCTCCCTCTTCTCTCTACAGTATCTCACTCTCCCTCATTCTCTGTACAGTATCTCACTCTCCCTCATTCTCTGTACAGTATCTCACTCTCCCTCATTCTCTGTACAGTATCTCACTGTCCCTCCTTCTCTTTACAGTATCTCACTCTCCCTCATTCTCTCTACAGTATCTCACTCTCTCCTCTCTACAGTATCTCACTCTCCTCATTCTCTGTACAGTATCTCAGTATCTCTACAGTATCTCACTCTCCTCATCTCTGTACAGTATCTCACTCTCCCTCATTCTCTCTTTACAGTATCTCACTCTCCTCATTCTCTCTACAGTATCTCACTCTCCCTCCTTCTCTTACAGTATCTCACTCTCCCTCATTCTCTCTACAGTATCTCACTCTCCCTCCTCTCTACAGTATCTCACTCTCCCTCATTCTCTCTACAGTATCTCACAGTATCTCACTCTCCCTCATTCTCTGTACAGTATCTCACTCTCCCTCATTCTCTGTACAGTATATCACTCTCCCTCATTCTCTGTACAGTATCTCACTGTCCCTCATTCTTCTCTTCCCTCCTTCTCTTTACAGTATCTCACTCTCCCTCATTCTCTCTACAGTATCTCACTCTCCTCATTCTCTCTACAGTATCTCACTCTCCCTCATTCTCTCTACAGTATCTCACTCTCCCTCCTCTCTACAGTATCTCACTCTCCTCCTCTCTACAGTACAGTATCTCACTCTCCTCTCCTCATTCTCTCTACAGTATCTCACTCTCCCTCATTCTCTGTACAGTATCTCAATCTCCCTCATTCTCTGTACAGTATCTCACTGTCCCTCCTTCTCTTTACAGTATCTCACTCTCCCTACAGTATCTCACTGTCCCTCCTTCTATTTACAGTATCTCACTCTCCCTCATTCTCTCTACAGTATCTCACTCTCCCTCCCTCTACAGTATCTCACTGTCCCTCCTTCTCTTTACAGTATCTCACTCTCCCTCCCTCTCTACAGTATCTCACTCTCCCTCCTCTCTACAGTATCTCACTCTCCCTCCTCTCTACAGTATCTCACTCTTCCTCATTCTCTCTACAGTATCTCACTCTCCCCCCTCTATACAGTATCACACTCTCCCTCATTTTCTGTACAGTATCTCACTGTCCCTCCTTCTCTGTACAGTATCTCACTCTCCCTCATTCTCTCTACAGTATCTCACTCTCCCTCCTTCTCTGTACAGTATCTCACTCTCCCTCATTCTCTGTACAGTATCTCACTCTCCCTCATTCTCTGTACAGTATATCACTCTCCCTCATTCGCTGTACAGTATCTCACTGTCCCTCCTTCTCTTTACAATATCTCACTCTCCCTCATTCTCTCTACAGTATCTCACTCTCCCTCATTCTCTCTACAGTATCTCACTCTCCCTCATTCTCTCTACAGTATCTCACTCTCCCTCCTCTCTACAGTATCTCACTCTCCCTCCTCTCTACAGTATCTCACTCTCCCTCATTCTCTCTACAGTATCTCACTCTCCCTCATTCTCTGTACAGTATCTCAATCTCCCTCATTCTCTGTACAGTATCTCACTGTCCCTCCTTCTCTTTACAGTATCTCACTCTCCCTCCTCTCTACAGTATCTCACTCTTCCTCATTCTCTTACAGTATCTCACTCTCCCTCATTCTCTCTACAGTATCTCACTCTCCACTCTCCCTCCTTCTCTCTACAGTATCTCACTGTCCCTCCTTCTCTTTACAGTATCTCACTCTCCCTCATTCTCTCTACAGTATCTCACTCTCCCTCCTCTCTACAGTATCTCACTCTCCCTCATTCTCTGTACAGTATCTCACTCTTCCTCATTCTCTCTACAGTATCTCACTCTCCCCCTCTACAGTATCTCACTCTCCCTCATTTTCTGTACAGTATCTCACTGTCCCTCCTTCTCTGTACAGTATCTCACTCTCCCTCATTCTCTCTACAGTATCTCAGTCTCCCTCCTCTCTATATCTCACTCTCCCTCATTCTCTGTACAGTATCTCACTCTCCCTCATTCTCTGTACAGTATATCACTCTCCCTCATTCGCTGTACAGTATCTCACTGTCCCTCCTTCTCTTTACAATATCTCACTCTCCCTCATTCTCTCTACAGTATCTCACTCTCCCTCATTCTCTCTACAGTATCTCACTCTCCCTCATTCTCTCTACAGTATCTCACTCTCCCTCCTCTCTACAGTATCTCACTCTCCCTCCTCTCTACAGTATCTCACTCTCCCTCATTCTCTCTACAGTATCTCACTCTCCCATTCTCTCTCTACAGTATCTCAATCTCCCTCCTTCTCTTTACAGTATCTCACTCTCCCTCATTCTCTTTACAGTATCTCACTCTCCTCAT
This sequence comes from Oncorhynchus nerka, assembly GCF_034236695.1. NCBI lineage: Eukaryota > Metazoa > Chordata > Actinopteri > Salmoniformes > Salmonidae > Oncorhynchus > Oncorhynchus nerka. The sequence continues at coordinate 82,325,265 of NC_088409.1, read as the reverse complement.
TCTCTCTACAGTATCTCACTCCCTCCTTCTATTTACAGTATCTCACTCTCCTCATTCTCTCTACAGTATCTCACTCTCCCTCCTCTATCTCACTCTCCCTCATCTCACTATCTCCCTCCTTCTCTTTACAGTATCTCACTCTCCCTCATTCTCTCTACAGTATCTCACTCTCCTCCTCTCTACAGTATCTCACTCTCCCTCCTTCTCTTTACAGTATCTCACTCTCCCTCATTCTCTCTACAGTATCTCACTCCTCCTCTCTACAGTATCTCACTCTCCCTCATTCTCTCTGTACAGTATCTCACTCTCCTCTTCTCTACAGTCTCATCTCCCTCATTCTCTCTACAGTATCTCACTCTCCCTCCTCTCTACAGTATCTCACTCTCCCTCATTCTCTCTACAGTATCTCACTCTCCCTCCTCTCTCTACAGTATCTCACTCTCCCTCCTCTATTATCTCACTCTCCCTCATTCTCTGTACAGTATCTCACTCTCCTCATTCTCTGTACAGTATCTCACTCTCCCTCATTCTCTTACAGTATCTCACTCTCCCTCCTCTCTACAGTATCTCCTCTCCTCATTCTCTCTACAGTATCTCACTCTCCCTCATTCTCTACAGTATCTCACTCTCCCTCATTCTCTGTACAGTATCTCACTCTCCCTCATTCTCTTTACAGTATCTCACTCTCCCTCATTCTCTCTACAGTATCTCACTGTCCCTCCTTCTCTTTACAGTATCTCACTCTCCCTCCTTCTCTTCTACAGTATCTCACTCTCCCTCATTCTCTCTACAGTATCTCACTCTCCCTCCTCTCTTATCTCACTCTCCCTCCTCTCTACAGTATCTCACTCTCCCTCATTCTCTCTACAGTATCTCACTCTCCCTCATTCTCTGTACAGTATCTCACTCTCCCTCATTCTCTGTACAGTATCTCACTCTCCCTCCTTCTCTTTACAGTATCTCACTCTCACTCTCTCTACAGTATCTCACTCTCCCTCATTCTACAGTATCTCACTCTCCCCCTCTATACAGTATCTCACTCTCCCTCATTTTCTGTACAGTATCTCACTGTCCCTCCTTCTCTGTACAGTATCTCACTCTCCCTCATTCTCTCTACAGTATCTCACTCTCCCTCCTCTCTACAGTATCTCACTCTCCCTCATTCTCTCTACAGTATCTCACTCTCCCTCATTCTCTGTACAGTATCTCACTCTCCCTCATTCTCTGTACAGTATCTCACTGTCCCTCCTTCTCTTTACAGTATCTCACTCTCCCTCATTCTCTCTACAGTATCTCACTCTCCCTCATTCTCTACAGTATCTCACTCTCCCTCATTCTCTCTACAGTATCTCACTCTCCCTCCTTCTCTCTACAGTATCTCACTCTCCCTCATTCTCTCTACAGTATCTCACTGTCCCTCCTTCTCTTTACAGTATCTCACTCTCCCCCTCATATCTCTGTACAGTATCTCACTGTCCCTCCTTCTCTTTACAGTATCTCACTCTCCCTCATTCTCTCTACAGTATCTCACTCTCCCTCCCCTCTACAGTATCTCACTCTCCCTCCTTCTCTTTACAGTATCTCACTCTCCCTCTCTCTACAGTATCTCACTCTCCTCCTCTCTACAGTATCTCACTCTCCCTCCTCTCTACAGTATCTCACTCTCCCTCATTCTCTCTACAGTATCTCACTCTCCCTCCTCTCTACAGTATCTCACTCTCCTCATTCTCTGTACAGTATCTCACTCTCCCTCCTTCTCTGTACAGTATCTCACTCTCCTCATTCTCTCTACAGTATCTCACTCTCCCTCATTCTCTGTACAGTATCTCACTCTCCTCATTCTCTGTACAGTATCTCACTCTCCCTCATTCTCTGTACAGTATCTCACTCTCCTCCTTCTCTTTATTCTCACTCTCCCTCATTCTCTCTACAGTATCTCACTCTCCCTCATCTCTGTACAGTATCTCACTCTCCCTCATTCTCTGTACAGTATCTCACTGTCCCTCCTTCTCTCTACAGTATCTCACTCTCCCTTCTCTCTGTACAGTATCTCACTCTCCCTCATTCTCTTTACAGTATCTCACTCTCCCTCATTCTCTCTACAGTATCTCACTGTCCCTCCTTCTCTCTACAGTATCTCACTCTCCCTCATTCTCTCTACAGTATCTCACTCTCCCTCCTCTCTACAGTATCTCACTCTCCCTCAGTATCTCACTCTCCCTCCTCTCTACAGTATCTCACTCTCCCTCATTCTCTCTACAGTATCTCACTCTCCCTCATTCTCTGTACAGTATCTCACTCTCCCTCATTCTCTGTACAGTATCTCACTGTCCCTCCTTCTCTTTACAGTATCTCACTCTCCCTCATTCTCTCTACAGTATCTCACTCTCCCTCCTCTCTACAGTATCTCACTCTCCCTCCTCTCTACAGTATCTCACTATCTACAGTATCTCACTCTCCCTCCTCTCTACAGTATCTCACTCTCCCTCATTCTCTGTACAGTATCTCACTCTCCCTCATTCTCTGTACAGTATCTCACTCTCCCTCCTTCTCTTTACAGTATCTCACTCTCCCTCCTTCTCTACAGTATCTCACTCTCCCTCCTTCTCTCTCACCTCCTTCTACAGTATCTCACTCTCCCTCATTCTCTCTACAGTATCTCACTCTCCCTCCCCTCTACAGTATCTCACTGTCCCTCCTTCTCTTTACAGTATCTCACTCTCCCTTATTCTCTCTACAGTATCTCACTCTCCCTCCTCTCTACAGTATCTCACTCTCCCTCCTCTCTACAGTATCTCACTCTTCCTCATTCTCTCTACAGTATCTCACTCTCCCCCCTCTATACAGTATCACACTCTCCCTCATTTTCTGTACAGTATCTCACTGTCCCTCCTTCTCTGTACAGTATCTCACTCTCCCTCATTCTCTCTACAGTATCTCACTCTCCCTCCTCTCTACAGTATCTCACTCTCCCTCATTCTCTGTACAGTATCTCACTCTCCCTCATTCTCTGTACAGTATATCACTCTCCCTCATTCGCTGTACAGTATCTCACTGTCCCTCCTTCTCTTTACAGTATCTCACTCTCCCTCATTCTCTCTACAGTATCTCACTCTCCCTCATTCTCTCTACAGTATCTCACTCTCCCTCATTCTCTCTACAGTATCTCACTCTCCCTCCTCTCTACAGTATCTCACTCTCCCTCCTCTCTACAGTATCTCACTCTCCCTCATTCTCTCTACAGTATCTCACTCTCCCTCATTCTCTGTACAGTATCTCAATCTCCCTCATTCTCTGTACAGTATCTCACTGTCCCTCCTTCTCTTTACAGTATCTCACTCTCCCTCCTCTCTACAGTTCTCTGTCCCTCCTTCTACAGTATCTCACTCTCCCTCATTCTCTCTACAGTATCTCACACAGTATCTCACTGTCCCTCCTTCTCTTTACAGTATCTCACTCTCCCTCATTCTCTCTATCTCATCTCCCTCATTCTCTCTAGTATCTCACTCTCCCTCATATCTCTCTCCCTCCTCTCTACAGTATCTCACTCTCCCTCATTCTCTCTACAGTATCTCACTCTCCCTCCTCTGTACAGTATCTCTCCCTCATTTCTCTGTACAGTATCTCACTGTCCCTCCTTCTCTTTACAGTATCTCACTCTCCCTCATTCTCTCTACAGTATCTCACTCTCCCTCCTCTCTACAGTATCTCACTCTCCCTCATTCTCTCTACAGTATCTCACTCTCCCTCCTCTCTACAGTATCTCACTCTCCCTCATTCTCTGTACAGTATCTCACTCTCCCTCATTCTCTGTACAGTATCTCACTCTCCCTCATTCTCTCTACAGTATCTCACTCTCCCTCCTTCTCTTCAATATCTCACTCTCCCTCATTCAGTATCTCACTCTCCCTCATTCTCTCTCCCTCCTTCTCTTTACAGTATCTCACTCTCTTTCCTCATCTCCCTCTCTCTACAGTATCTCACTCTCCCTCCTCTCTACAGTATCTCACTCTCCCTCATTCTCTCTACAGTATCTCACTCTCCCTCATTCTCTGTACAGTATCTCACTCTCCCATTCTCTGTTATCTCTCTCCCTCATTCTCTGTACAGTATCTCACTGTCCCTCCTTCTCTTTACAGTATCTCACTCTCCCTACAGTATCTCACTCTCCCTCCTTCTCTTTACAGTATCTCACTCTCCCTCATTCTCTCTACAGTATCTCACTCTCCCTCCTCTACAGTATCTCACTCTCCCTCCTTCTCTTTACAGTATCTCACTCTCCTTATCTCATTCTCTCTACAGTATCTCACTCTCCCTCCTCTCTACAGTATCTCACTCTCCATCCTCTCTACAGTATCTCACTCTTCCTCATTCTCTCTACAGTATCTCACTCTCCCCCTCTATACAGTATCTCACTCTCCTCATTTTCTCTACTCACTGTCCCTCCTTCTCTGTACAGTATCTCACTCTCCCTCATTCTCTCTACAGTATCTCACTCTCCCTCCTCTCTACAGTATCTCACTCTCCCTCATTCTCTGTACAGTATCTCACTCTCCTCATTCTCTGTACAGTATATCACTCTCCCTCATTCGCTGTACAGTATCTCACTGTCCCTCCTTCTCTTTACAATATCTCACTCTCCCTCATTCTCTCTACAGTATCTCACTCTCCCTCATTCTCTCTACAGTATCTCACTCTCCCTCCTCTCTACAGTATCTCACTCTCCCTCCTTCTCTCTACAGTATCTCACTCTCCCTCATTCTCTCTACAGTATCTCACTCTCCCTCATTCTCTGTACAGTATCTCAATCTCCCTCATTCTCTGTACAGTATCTCACTGTCCCTCCTTCTCTTTACAGTATCTCACTCTCCCTACAGTATCTCTCACTTCTCCTCTCTTCCCTCCTTCTACAGTATCTCACTCTCCCTCCTTCTCTCTACAGTATCTCACTCTCCCTCATTCTCTCTACAGTATCTCACTCTCCTCCTCTCTACAGTATCTCACTCTCCCATTCTCTCTACAGTATCTCACTCTCCCTCATTCTCTGTACAGTATCTCATCTCCCTCATTCTCTTCTCTTTACAGTATCTCACTCTCCCTCATTCTCTCTACAGTATCTCACTCTCCCTCCTCTCTACAGTATCTCACTCTCCCTCATTCTCTCTACAGTATCTCACTCTCCCTCCTCTCTACTCTACAGTATCTCACTATCTCCCTCATTATCTCTACAGTATCTCACTCTCCCTCATTCTCTCTACAGTATCTCACTCCCTCCTTCTCTTTACAGTATCTCACTCTCCCTCATTCTCTCTACAGTATCTCACTCTCCCTCATTCTCTGTACAGTATCTCACTCTCCCTCATTCTCTCTACAGTATCTCACTCTCCCTCTCTAAACAATATCTCTCTCCCTCCTTCTCTTTAGTATCTCACTCTCCCTCATCATCTCTACAGTATCTCACTCTCCCTCCTTCTCTTTACAGTATCTCACTCTCCCTCATTCTCTCTACAGTATCTCACTCTTCCCCCTCTCTACAGTCTCACTCTCCCTCCTTCTCTTACAGTATCTCACTCTCCCTCCTTCTCTTTACAGTATCTCACTCTCCCTCATTCTCTCTACAGTATCTCACTCTCCTCCCTCTACAGTATCTCACTGTCCCTCCTTCTCTTTACAGTATCTCACTCTCCCATTCTCTCTACAGTATCTCACTCTCCCTCCTTCTCTGTACAGTATCTCACTCTCCCTCCTCTCTTTACAGTATCTCACTCTCCTCATTCTCTCTACAGTATCTCACTCTCCCCCTCTATACAGTATCTCACTCTCCCTCATTCTCTGTACAGTATCTCACTGTCCCTCCTTCTCTGTACAGTATCTCACTCTCCCTCATTCCTCCTCTCTACTCTCACTCTCCCTCATTCTCTCTACAGTATCTCACTCTCCCTCATTCTCTGTACAGTATCTCACTCTCCCTCATTCTCTGTACAGTATCTCTCTCCCTCATTCTCTGTACAGTATATCACTCTCCCTCATTCTCTTACAGTATCTCACTGTCCCTCCTTCTCTTTACAGTATCTCACTCTCCCTCATTCTCTCTACAGTATCTCACTCTCCCTCATTCTCTCTACAGTATCTCACTCTCCCTCATTCTCTCTACAGTATCTCACTCTCCCTCCTCTCTACAGTATCTCCTCTCCTCATTCTCTCTCCCTCATTCTCTCTAGTATCTCACTCTCCCTCATTCTCTGTACAGTATCTCAATCTCCCTCATTCTCTGTACAGTATCTCACTGTCCCTCCTTCTCTTTACAGTATCTCACTCTCCTCTGTACAGTATCTCACTGTCCCTCCTTCTCTTTACAGTATCTCACTCTCCCTCATTCTCTCTACAGTATCTCACTCTCCCTCATTCTCTCTACAGTATCTCACTCTCCCTCCTCTCTACAGTATCTCACTCTCCCTCCTCTCTACAGTATCTCACTCTCCCTCATTCTCTGTAAAGTATCTCACTCTCCCTCATTCTCTGTACAGTATCTCACTCTCCCTCATTCTCTCTACAGTATCTCACTCTCCCTCCTCTCTACAGTATCTCACTCTCCCTCATTCTCTCTACAGTATCTCACTCTCCCTCCTCTCTACAGTATCTCACTCTCCCTCATTATCTCTACAGTATCTCACTCTCCCTCATTCTCTGTACAGTATCTCACTGTCCCTCCTTCTCTTTACAGTATCTCACTCTCCCCCCTCTATACAGTATCACACTCTCCCTCATTCTCTGTACAGTATCTCACTGTCCCTCCTTCTCTGTACAGTATCTCACTCTCCCTCATTCTCTCTACAGTATCTCACTCTCCCTTCTCTAAACAATATCTCACTCTCCCTCCTTCTCTTTACAGTATCTCACTCTCCCTCATCATCTCTACAGTATCTCACTGTCCCTCCTTCTATTTACAGTATCTCACTCTCCCTCATTCTCTCTACAGTATCTCACTCTCCCTCCCCTCTACAGTATCTCACTGTCCCTCCTTCTCTTTACAGTATCTCACTCTCCCTCCTTCTCTTTACAGTATCTCACTCTCCCTCCTCTCTACAGTATCTCACTCTCCCTCCTCTCTACAGTATCTCACTCTCCCTCCTCTCTACAGTATCTCACTCTCCCTCATTCTCTGTAAAGTATCTCACTCTCCCTCATTCTCTGTACAGTATCTCACTCTCCCTCATTCTCTCTACAGTATCTCACTCTCCCTCTCTACAGTATCTCACTCTCCCTCATTCTCTCTACAGTATCTCACTCTCCTCTCTCTACAGTATCTCACTCTCCCTCATTATCTCTACAGTATCTCACTCTCCCTCATTCTCTGTACAGTATCTCACTGTCCCTCCTTCTCTTTACAGTATCTCACTCTCCCCCCTCTATACAGTATCACACTCTCCCTCATTCTCTGTACAGTATCTCACTGTCCCTCCTTCTCTGTACAGTATCTCACTCTCCCTCATTCTCTCTACAGTATCTCACTCTCCCCTCTCAATATCTCACTCTCCCTCCTTCTCTTTACAGTATCTCACTCTCCCCCATCATCTCTACAGTATCTCACTGTCCCTCCTTCTATTTACAGTATCTCACTCTCCCTCATTCTCTCTAAAGTATCTCACTCTTCCTCCCCTCTACAGTATCTCACTGTCCCTCCTTCTATTTACAGTATCTCACTCTTCCTCCTTCTCTTTACAGTATCTCACTCTCCCTCCTCTCTACAGTATCTCACTCTCCCTCCTCTCTACAGTATCTCACTCTCCCTCATTCTCTCTACAGTATCTCACTCTCCCTCCTCTCTACAGTATCTCACTCTCCCTCATTCTCTGTACAGTATCTCACTCTCCCTCATTCTCTGTACAGTATCTCACTCTCCCTCATTCTCTGTACAGTATCTCACTGTCCCTCCTTCTCTTTACAGTATCTCACTCTCCCTCATTCTCTCTACAGTATCTCACTCTCCCCCCTCTATACAGTATCACACTCTCCCTCATTCTCTGTACAGTATCTCACTGTCCCTCCTTCTCTGTACAGTATCTCACTCTCCCTCATTCTCTCTACAGTATCTCACTCTCCCTCATTCTCTCTACAGTATCTCACTCTCCCTCATTCTCTGTACAGTATCTCACTCTCCCTCATTCTCTGTACAGTATCTCACTCTCCCTCATTCTCTTACAGTATCTCACTGTCCCTCCTTCTCTTTACAATATCTCACTCTCCCTCATTCTCTCTACAGTATCTCACTCTCCCTCATTCTCTCTACAGTATCTCACTCTCCCTCATTCTCTCTACAGTATCTCACTCTCCCTCCTCTCTACAGTATCTCACTCTCCCTCCTCTCTACAGTATCTCACTCTCCCTCATTCTCTCTACAGTATCTCACTCTCCCTCATTCTCTGTACAGTATCTCAATCTCCCTCATTCTCTGTACAGTATCTCACTGTCCTCCTTCCCTCTTTCTCTACAGTATCTCACTCTCCTACAGTATCTCACTGTCCTCCTTCTCTACAGTATCTCACTCTCCCTCATTCTCTCTACAGTATCTCACTCTCCCTCCCCTCTACAGTATCTCACTGTCCCTCCTTCTCTTTACAGTATCTCACTCTCCCTCATTCTCTCTACAGTATCTCACTCTCCCTCCTCTCTACAGTATCTCACTCTCCCTCCTCTCTACAGTATCTCACTCTTCCTCATTCTCTCTACAGTATCTCACTCTCCCCCCTCTATACAGTATCACACTCTCCCTCATTTTCTGTACAGTATCTCACTGTCCCTCCTTCTCTGTACAGTATCTCACTCTCCCTCATTCTCTCTACAGTATCTCACTCTCCCTCCTCTCTACAGTATCTCACTCTCCCTCATTCTCTGTACAGTATCTCACTCTCCCTCATTCTCTGTACAGTATATCACTCTCCCTCATTCGCTGTACAGTATCTCACTGTCCCTCCTTCTCTTTACAATATCTCACTCTCCCTCATTCTCTCTACAGTATCTCACTCTCCCTCATTCTCTCTACAGTATCTCACTCTCCCTCATTCTCTCTACAGTATCTCACTCTCCCTCCTCTCTATAGTGTCTCACTCTCCCTCCTCTCTACAGTATCTCACTCTCCCTCATTCTCTCTACAGTATCTCACTCTCCCTCATTCTCTGTACAGTATCTCAATCTCCCTCATTCTCTGTACAGTATCTCACTGTCCCTCCTTCTCTTTACAGTATCTCACTCTCCCTACAGTATCTCACTGTCCCTCCTTCTATTTACAGTATCTCACTCTCCCTCATTCTCTCTACAGTATCTCACTCTCCCTCATTCTCTCTACAGTATCTCACTCTCCCTCCTCTCTACAGTATCTCACTCTCCCTCCTCTCTACAGTATCTCACTCTCCCTCATTCTCTGTAAAGTATCTCACTCTCCCTCATTCTCTGTACAGTATCTCACTCTCCCTCATTCTCTCTACAGTATCTCACTCTCCCTCCTCTCTACAGTATCTCACTCTCCCTCATTCTCTCTACAGTATCTCACTCTCCCTCCTCTCTACAGTATCTCACTCTCCCTCATTATCTCTACAGTATCTCACTCTCCCTCATTCTCTGTACAGTATCTCACTGTCCCTCCTTCTCTTTACAGTATCTCACTCTCCCCCCTCTATACAGTATCACACTCTCCCTCATTCTCTGTACAGTATCTCACTGTCCCTCCTTCTCTGTACAGTATCTCACTCTCCCTCATTCTCTCTACAGTATCTCACTCTCCCTTCTCTAAACAATATCTCACTCTCCCTCCTTCTCTTTACAGTAGCTCACTCTCCCTCATCATCTCTACAGTATCTCACTGTCCCTCCTTCTATTTACAGTATCTCACTCTCCCTCATTCTCTCTAAAGTATCTCACTCTTCCTCCCCTCTACAGTATCTCACTGTCCCTCCTTCTATTTACAGTATCTCACTCTCCCTCCTTCTCTTTACAGTATCTCACTCTCCCTCCTCTCTACAGTATCTCACTCTCCCTCCTCTCTACAGTATCTCACTCTCCCTCATTCTCTCTACAGTATCTCACTCTCCCTCCTCTCTACAGTATCTCACTCTCCCTCATTCTCTGTACAGTATCTCACTCTCCCTCATTCTCTGTACAGTATCTCACTCTGCCTCATTCTCTGTACAGTATCTCACTGTCCCTCCTTCTCTTTACAGTATCTCACTCTCCCTCATTCTCTCTACAGTATCTCACTCTCCCCCCTCTATACAGTATCACACTCTCCCTCATTCTCTGTACAGTATCTCACTGTCCCTCCTTCTCTGTACAGTATCTCACTCTCCCTCATTCTCTCTACAGTATCTCACTCTCCCTTCTCTAAACAATATCTCACTCTCCCTCCTTCTCTTTACAGTATCTCACTCTCCCTCATCCTCTCTACAGTATCTCACTGTCCCTCCTTCTATTTACAGTATCTCACTCTCCCTCATTCTCTCTACAGTATCTCACTCTCCCTCCTCTCTACAGTATCTCACTCTCCCTCATTCTCTCTACAGTATCTCACTCCCTCCCTCCTCTCTACAGTATCTCACTCTCCCTCATTCTCTGTACAGTATCTCACTCTCCCTCATTCTCTGTACAGTATATCACTCTCCCTCATTCGCTGTACAGTATCTCACTGTCCCTCCTTCTCTTTACAATATCTCACTCTCCCTCATTCTCTCTACAGTATCTCACTCTCCCTCATTCTCTCTACAGTATCTCACTCTCCCTCATTCTCTCTACAGTATCTCACTCTCCCTCCTCTCTACAGTATATCACTCTCCCTCCTCTCTACAGTATCTCACTCTCCCTCATTCTCTCTACAGTATCTCACTCTCCCTCATTCTCTGTACAGTATCTCAATCTCCCTCATTCTCTGTACAGTATCTCACTGTCCCTCCTTCTCTTTACAGTATCTCACTCTCCCTACAGTATCTCACTGTCCCTCCTTCTATTTACAGTATCTCACTCTCCCTCATTCTCTCTACAGTATCTCACTCTCCCTCCCCTCTACAGTATCTCACTGTCCCTCCTTCTCTTTACAGTATCTCACTCTCCCTTATTCTCTCTACAGTATCTCACTCTCCCTCCTCTCTACAGTATCTCACTCTCCCTCCTCTCTACAGTATCTCACTCTTCCTCATTCTCTCTACAGTATCTCACTCTCCCCCCTCTATACAGTATCACACTCTCCCTCATTTTCTGTACAGTATCTCACTGTCCCTCCTTCTCTGTACAGTATCTCACTCTCCCTCATTCTCTCTACAGTATCTCACTCTCCCTCCTCTCTACAGTATCTCACTCTCCCTCATTCTCTGTACAGTATCTCACTCTCCCTCATTCTCTGTACAGTATATCACTCTCCCTCATTCGCTGTACAGTATCTCACTGTCCCTCCTTCTCTTTACAATATCTCACTCTCCCTCATTCTCTCTACAGTATCTCACTCTCCCTCATTCTCTCTACAGTATCTCACTCTCCCTCATTCTCTCTACAGTATCTCACTCTCCCTCCTCTCTACAGTATCTCACTCTCCCTCCTCTCTACAGTATCTCACTCTCCCTCATTCTCTCTACAGTATCTCACTCTCCCTCATTCTCTGTACAGTATCTCAATCTCCCTCATTCTCTGTACAGTATCTCACTGTCCCTCCTTCTCTTTACAGTATCTCACTCTCCCTACAGTATCTCACTGTCCCTCCTTCTATTTACAGTATCTCACTCTCCCTCATTCTCTCTACAGTATCTCACTCTCCCTCCCCTCTACAGTATCTCACTGTCCCTCCTTCTCTTTACAGTATCTCACTCTCCCTTATTCTCTCTACAGTATCTCGCTCTCCCTCCTCTCTACAGTATCTCACTCTCCCTCCTCTCTACAGTATCTCACTCTTCCTCATTCTCTCTACAGAATCTCACTCTCCCCCCTCTATACAGTATCACACTCTCCCTCATTTTCTGTACAGTATCTCACTGTCCCTCCTTCTCTGTACAGTATCTCACTCTCCCTCATTCTCTCTAGAGTATCTCACTCTCCCTTCTCTATACAATATCTCACTCTCCCTCCTTCTCTTTACAGTATCTCACTCTCCCTCCTTCTCTTTACAGTATCTCACTCTCCCTCATCCTCTCTACAGTATGAGTCAGTGTATTACAGTGTAACATTGACGAGTCAGTGTATTACAGTGTAACATCTACAATATGAGTCAGTGTACTACAGTGTAACATCTATGAGTCAGTGTATTACAGTGTAACATCTACAGTATGAGTCAGTGTACTACAGTGTAACATCTATGAGTCAGTGTATTACAGTGTAACATCTACAGTATGAGTCAGTGTACTACAGTGTATCAAATCAAATCAAATTTTATTGAAGTCCACAATCATCTCCTTAGTTTTGTTGACGTTGAGTGTGAGGTTATTTTCCTGACACCACACACCGAGGGCCCTCACCTCCTCCCTGTAGGCCGTCTCGTCGTTGTTGGTAATCAAGCCTACCACTGTTGTGTCGTCCGCAAACTTGATGATTGAGTTGGAGGCGTGCGTGGCCACGCAGTCGTGGGTGAACAGGGAGTACAGGAGAGGGCTCAGAACGCACCCTTGTGGGGCCCCCGTGTTGAGGATCAGCGGGGAGGAGATGTTGTTGCCTACCCTCACCACCTGGGGGCGGCCCGTCAGGAAGTTCGAGCTTGATGACGAGCTTGGAGGGTACTATGGTGTTGAATGCCGAGCTGTAGTTGATGAACAGCATTCTCACATAGGTATTCCTCTTGTCCAGGTGGGTTAGGGCAGTGTGCAGTGTGGTTGAGATTGCATCGTCTGTGGACCTATTTGGGCGGTAAGCAAATTGGAATGGGTCTAGGGTGTCAGGTAGGGTGGAGGTGATATGGTCCTTGACTAGTCTCTCAAAGCACTTCATGATGACGGAAGTGAGTGCTACGGGGCGGTAGTCGTTTAGCTCAGTTACCTTAGCTTTCTTGGGAACAGGAACAATGGTGGCCCTCTTGAAGCATGTGGGAACAGCAGACTGGTATAGGGATTGATTGAATATGTCCGTAAACACACCGGCCAGCTGGTCTGCGCATGCTCTGAGGGCGCGGCTGGGGATGCCGTCTGGGCCTGCAGCCTTGCGAGGGTTAACACGTTTAAATGTCTTACTCACCTCGGCTGCAGTGAAGGAGAGACCGCATGTTTTCGTTGCAGGCCGTGTCAGTGGCACTGTATTGTCCTCAAAGCGGGCAAAACAGTTATTTAGTCTGCCTGGGAGCAAGACATCCTGGTCCGTGACTGGGCTGGGTTTCTTCTTGTAGTCCGTGATTGACTGTAGACCCTGCCACATGCCTCTTGTGTCTGAGCCGTTGAATTGAGATTCTACTTTGTCCCTGTACTGACGCTTAGCTTGTTTAATAGCCTTGCGGAGGGAATAGCTGCACTGTTTGTATTCGGTCATGTTGCCAGACACCTTGCCCTGATTAAAAGCAGTGGTTCGCGCTTTCAGTTTCACGCGAATGCTGCCATCAATCTACGGTTTCTGGTTAGGGAATGTTTTTATAGTTGCTATGGGAACGACATCTTCAACGCACGTTCTAATGAACTCGCACACCGAATCAGCGTATTCGTCAATATTTTTATCTGACGCAATACGAAACATGTCCCAGTCCACGTGATGGAAGCAGTCTTGGAGTGTGGAATCAGCTTGGTCTGACCAGCGTTGGACAGACCTCAGCGTGGGAGCCTCTTGCTTAAGTTTCTGCCTGTAGGCAGGGATCAACAAAATGGAGTCGTGGTCAGCTTTTCCGAAAGGGGGGCGGGGCAGGGCCTTATATGCGTCATCGGAAGTTAGAGTAACAATGATCCAAGGTTTTACCACCCTGGTTGCGCAATCGATATGCTGATAAAATTTAGGGAGTCTTGTTTTCAGATTAGCTTTGTTAAAATCCCCAGCTACAATGAATGCAGCCTCCGGATAAATGGTTTCCAGTTTGCAAAGAGTTAAATAAAGTTCGTTCAGAGCCATCGATGTGTCTGCTTGGGGGGGGATATATACGGCTGTGATTATAATCGAAGAGAATTCTCTTGTAAGATAATGCGGTCTACATTTGATTGTGAGGAATTCTAAATCAGGTGAACAGAAGGATTTGAGTTCCTGTATGTTTCCTTCATCACACCATGTCTCGTTAGTCATGAGGCATACACCCCCGCCACTCTTCTTACCAGAAAGATGTTTGTTTCTGTCGGCGCGATGCGTGGAGAAACCCGTTGGCTGCACCGCATCGGATAGCGTCTTCCCAGTAAGCCATGTTTCCGTGAAGCAGAGAACGTTGCAGTCTCTGATGTCCCTCTGGAATGCTACCCTTGCTCGGATTTCATCAACCTTGTTGTCAAGAGACTGGACATTGGCAAGAAGAATGCTGGGGAGTGGTGCGCGATGTGCCCTTGTCCGGAGTCTGACCAGAAGACCGCTACGTTTCCCTCTTTTTCGGAGTCGTTTCCTTGGGTCGCTGCATGCGATCCATTCCATTGTCCTGTTTGTAAGGCAGAACACAGGATCCGCGTTGCGGAAAACATATTCTTGGTCGTACTGATGGTGAGTTGACGCTGATCTTATATTCAGTAGTTCTTCTCGACTGTATGTAATGAAAGCTAAGATGACCTGGGGTACTAATGTAAGAAATAACACGTAAAAAAACAAAAAACTGCATAGTTTCCTAGGAACGCGAAGCGAGGCGGCCATCTCTGTCGGCGCCGGAAGTGTAACATCTATGAGTCAGTGTAATACAGTGTAACATCTACAGTATGAGTCAGTGTACTACAGTGTAACATCTATGAGTCAGTGTAATACAGTGTAACATCTACAGTATGAGTCAGTGTACTACAGTGTAACATCTACAGTATGAGTAAGTGTACTACAGTGTAACATCTATGAGTCAGTGTATTACAGTGTAACATCTACAGTATGAGTCAGTGTATTACAGTGTAACATCCTCGGTATGAGTCAGTGTATTACAGGTGTTGTGTCTTTACTATCATTAACTGAAGACTGATAGTTTTTATCAAAGATTCTCTGTAATTAGTTTTATGCGATAATACTGATTAATCATGTAACTGTAATTACTAGGAAGTCGGGGCACCAAGGAAAAATATTCAGATTACAAAGTTATCATTTCCTAAAATAATTTTTCAGATATTTTATCTGATCAATTAGTCTTCGAATTAATTAATGATTTACTTTACCTCACGTTAGTCTCATTCCAAACGTTGTACATCGTTGGTTATCTGCACGAACCCAGTTTTCACTATGTCATCCATACATCAATTGTCTTAAATCATTTATTTATTACTAACTAAGTAATTCACAGAAATGCATTAACAAACAAACAAACAAGGTAAATGTGGTTACATGAAATGAGAATGTGCCCTAGTGGGCTAAACCGGCATGGTGGCTTGTTAGACAAAAGGGGAAGTAGGGGTCGACTAAGAAGTCACGACAGTGATAATTATAACAATTGAAATGCTAATCCTTTCCACATGAACGCTCACTCATTCGTGAACAATTGCAATCAATATATATATTTACGCTCAGTGTGTCGTCTTGATCGCTGGTGCAAAGTACATTTATTTTGTAGAATTGTCCATCGCTCTCCCTCTCTCTCTCGGTTGTGGTTAGAGGGAATTGTTCAGAGTGACATTTGTAATAGAATGGATGTTTCGGCGGTTGTCGTTCTTCGCGTTCAATGATACCGAATTCCTAGCTGCCGACTAGTAATTAATATCAAAGACTTGTTCTTTTTCTGTCGGTATCGATAGTCTAAGAGTTTAACCACGTGGTATGGTTCAAAGATTCAGCAATGGTCTACAAGCTTTGTCCTCCTAATGGAGAAAAACATGGTCTGCAACCTTTAGCCATCTCGTAATTGAGGTAAGCTCGGTCTGCTGATCACAAACCCGAGTGGGGGTTTTATTCAGAAGGGCCGAAGAGGGCTGTCCCAGGAGGCCTGACCCTAACTGGGCTCAGGGACGGTCCTCTGATTTAGTTCAAATCAAAAGGGAATTGTATTTTTCTTCAACAAACAGTCCAAAATCATATTACACAATTATACAAACAGTATCATACTCACTCATTCATCTTATACAACAATTAGATGTAAACATCATATCTTAGGCTATTATATAAACAGCGTTATGGTAATGTGGCCCCACCGTCTCCCTTCCCGTCTTGAGCTTCACCAAAATGTAAAAAACGGACCAGTTCGTAGCTGGATTCTTCACCGGTCTTTTATACTTTCTCCGGAACATGAAATGTGTCCGTACCTCGAGTTCTGTGAGGTGGAAGGATTTCCTTTGTCCTCTATGAAAATATACTCTCTCTCTCTACTATGTGGCCATGTGGCAGGGTCTTCTCAGGAATTTACGACGTCTCTCGGACCACAGCAACCTAGTTGAAGGAGGAAAGGGGGTGGCAGGGAGAGGGGGATTAGCTTGCTATGGCCAAAGAGGCCAACGTCATGACACAGTGTAACATCTGAGTCAGTGTATTACAGTGTAAAATCTATTGGGCATCTATGAGGAACACACGCACACACGCCTTGTACAACTAACCTTGCGCGGACACACAATTCAGTCCCATTCAAAATCCTATTTTCCCTAACCCCTAACCCTAAACCTAACCCGTACCCTTACCCTAACTCTAAACCTAACCTTAACCCGAAAAACCTAACCTTAACCCTAAACCGAACCCTAGCTCCTAACCCTAAACCTAACCTAGCTCCTAACCCTAAACCTAAACCTAACCTTAACCCTAAACCTTACCCTAGCTCCTAACACTAAACCTAACTCTAAACTTAACCCTAAACCTAACCCTAGCTCCTAACACTAAACCTAACCCTAGTTCCTAACACTAAACCTAACCCTAGCTAATAGCACTAAACCTAACCCTAGCTCCTAGCACTAAACCTAACCCTAGCTCCTAACACTAAACCTAAGCCTAGCTCCTAACACTAAACCAAACCCTAGCTCCTAGCACTAAACCTAACCCTAGCTCCTAGCACTAAACCTAACCCTAGCTCCTAACACTAAACCTAACCCTAGCTCCTAACACTAAACCTAACCCTAGCTCCTAACACTAAACCTAACCCTAGCTCCTAACCCTAAACCTAACCCTAGCTCCTAACAGTAACCTAACCCTAGCTCCTAACACTACGCCTAACCCTAGCTCCTAACACTAAACCTAACCCTAGCTCCTAACACTAAACCTAAACCTAGCTCATAGCACTAGACCTAACCCTAGCTCCTAACACTAAACCTAACCCTAGCTCCTAACACTAAACCTAACCCTAACCTTAACCCTAAACCTAACCCTAGCTCCTAACCCTAAACCGAACCCTAGCTCCTAGCCCTAAACCTAACCCTAGCTCCTAACCCTAAACGTAACCCTATCCCCTAACCCTAAACCTAACCCTATCCCCTAACAGTAACCTAACCCTAGCTCCTAACACTACGCCTAACCCTAGCTCCTAACACTAAACCTAACCCTAGCTCCTAACACTAAACCTAAACCTAGCTCTTAGCACTAGACCTAACCCTAGCTCCTAACACTAAACCTAACCCTAGCTCCTAACACTAAACCTAACCCTAACCTTAACCCTAAACCTAACCCTAGCTCCTAACCCTAAACCGAACCCTAGCTCCTAGCCCTAAACCTAACCCTAGCTCCTAACCCTAAACGTAACCCTATCCCCTAACCCTAAACCTAACCCTATCCTCTAACCAAAACCTAACCCTAGCTCCTAGCCCTAAACCTAACCCTAGCTCCTAACCCTAAACGTAACCCTATCCCCTAACCCTAAACCTAACCCTATCCCCTAACCCTAACCTAACCCTAGCTCCTAACCCTAAACCTAACCCTAGCTCCTAACACTAAACCTAACTCTAGCTCCTAACACTAAACCTAACCCTAGCTCCTAACACTAAACCTAACCCTAGCTCCTAACACTAAACCTAACCCTAGCTCCTAACACTAAACCTAACCCTAGCTCCTAACACTAAACCTAACCCTAGCTCCTAACACTAAATCTAACCCTAACCTTAAACCTAAACCTAACCCTAGCTCCTAACCCTAAACCTAACCCTAGCTCCTAACCCTAAACATAACCCTAGCTCCTAGCCCTAAACCTAACCCTATCCCCTAACCCTAAACCTAACCCTATCCCCTAACCCTAAACCTAACCCTAGCTCCTAACCCTAAACCTAACCCTATCCCCTAACGCTAAACCTAACCCTAGCTCCTAACCCTAAACCTAACCCTAGCTCCTAACACTAAACCTAACCCTAGCTCCTAACACTAAACCTAAACCTAGCTCATAACCCTAAACCTAACCCTAGTTCCTAACACTAAACCTAATCCTAGCTCCTAACACTAAACCTAACACTAGCTCCTAACACTAAACCTAACCCTAGCTCCTAACACTAAACCTAACCCTAGCTCCTAACCCTAAACCTAACCCTAGCTCCTAACCCTAAACCTAACCCTTGCTCCTAGCACTAAACCTAACCCTAGCTCCTAACCCTAAACCTAACCCTTGCTCCTAACCCTAAACCTAACCCTAGCTCCTAACACTAAACCTAACCCTAGCTCCTAGCACTAAACCTAACCCTAGCTCCTAACCCTAAACCTAACCCTAGCTCCTAACCCTAAACCTAACCCTAGCTCCTAGCACTAAACCTACCCCTAGCTCCTAACCCTAAACCTAACCCTAGCTCTTAACACTAAACCTAACCCTAACTCCTAACACTAAACCTAACCCTAACCTTAACCCTAAACCTAACCCTAGCTTCTAGCACTAAACCTAAACCTAACCCTAACTCTTAACACTAAACCTAACCCTAACTCTTAACACTAAACCTAAACCTAACCCTAACTCTTAACACTAAACCTAACCCTAACTCTTAACGTAATTCTAACCATAACACTAATTTTAACCTTAACCCTAAACCCCCATTGAAATAGAATTTGACCTTGTGGGGACTAACACAATGTCCCCAGTTTGTCAACTGTTAACCATTCTTTCTGGAAGTCCCACAAGTATAGTTAAACACATCCACACACACACACACACACACACACACACACACACACACACACACACACACAGTCACATCACACAGGTTTCCAAATAAAAACTGGATAAAATTGTATTTGTCCCAATCGCCGAATACAGCAGGTGTAGACTTTACTGTAAAATGTTGACTTACAAGCCTATTTCTAACATTCCAGAGTTATTATGTACATGTAGGTAGGGGTAAAAATGATTAGGCAATCAGGATAGATAATAAACAGAGCAGCGGCAGTGTATGTGTATGTGTATGTGTGTCGTCAATATGTGTGTGTGTGTGTGTGTGTGTGTGTGTGTGTGTGTGTGTGTGTGTGTGTGTGTGTGTGTGTGTGTGTGTGTGTGTGTGTGTGTGTGTGTGTGTGTGTGTGTGTGTGTGTGTGTGTGTGTGTGTGTGTGTGTGTGTGTGTGTGTGTGTGTGTGTGTGTGTGTGTGTTTTGGACTGTTAGTGTCAGCGTGGGTAGAGTCCAGGGAGTGTGCAGAGTCAGTGTTTAAAAGGGTCAATGCAATAGTCCAGGCAGCCATTTGAACCTGTTTCCTTCCGCTCTGTAACATCCCTCTGTTTAGATTGCTTAAGTTAATAAGAACTGAGGTTGGGGAGTTAGTATACTTTAGTTGAACTTTAAATCTGAAGTATGCTGGCATTACGTAGTTCACATGACATATCACTCCATTACATAGTTCACATGGCATATCACTCCATTACATAGTTCACATGACATATCACTCCATTACATAGTTCACATGACATATCACTCCATTACATAGTTCATATGACATATCACTCCATTACGTAGTTCACATGACATATCACTCCATTACGTAGTTCACATGACATATCACTCCATTACATAGTTCACATGGCATATCACTCCATTACGTAGTTCACATGACATATCACTCCATTACATAGTTCACATGACATATCACTCCATTACGTAGTTCACATGACATATCACTCCATTACATAGTTCACATGACATATCACTCCATTACATAGTTCACATGGCATATCACTCCATTACATAGTTCACATGGCATATCACTCCATTACATAGTTCACATGGCATATCACTCCATTACGTAGTTCACATGACATATCACTCCATTACATAGTTCACATGGCATATCACTCCATTACATAGTTCACATGGCATATCACTCCATTACATAGTTCACATGGCATATCACTCCATTACATAGTTCACATGACATATCACTCCATTACATATTTCACATGACATATCACTCCATTACATAGTTCACATGACATATCACTCCATTACATAGTTCACATGGCATATCACTCCATTACATAGTTCACATGGCATATCACTCTATTACATAGTTCACATGGCATATCACTCCATTACATAGTTCACATGACATATCACTCCAAATCAAATCAAATAAAATCAAATCAAATTTTATTTGTCACATACACATGGTTAGCAGATGTTAATGCGAGTGTAGCGAAATGCTTGTGCTTCTAGTTCCGACAATGCAGTGATAACCAACAAGTAATCTAACTAACAATTCTAAAACTACTGTCTTATACACAGTGTAAGGGGATAAAGAATATGTACATAAGGATATATGAGTGAGTGATGGTACAGAGCAGCATACAGTAGATGGTATCGAGTACAGTATATACATATGAGATGAGTATGTAGACAAAGTAAACAAAGTGGCATAGTTAAAGTGGCTAGTGATACATGTATTACATAAGGATGCAGTCGATGATGTAGAGTACAGTATATACGTATGCATATGAGATGAATAATGTAGGGTAAGTAACATTATATAAGGTAGCATTGTTTAAAGTGGCTAGTGATATATTTACATCATTTCCCATCAATTCCCATTATTAAAGTGGCTGGAGTTGGGTCAGTGTCAATGACAGTGTGTTGGCAGCAGCCACTCAATGGTGGCTGTTTAACAGTCTGATAGCCTTGAGATAGAAGCTGTTTTTCAGTCTCTCAGTCCCAGCTTTGATGCACCTGTACTGACCTCGCCTTCTGGATGATAGCGGGAGTGAACAGGCAGTGGTTCGGTGGTTGATGTCCTTGATGATCTTTATGGCCTTCCTGTAACATCGGGTGGTGTAGGTGTCCTGGAGGGCAGGTAGTTTGCCCCGGTGATGCGTTGTGCAGACCTCACTACCCTCTGGAGAGCCTTACGGTTGAGGGCGGAGCAGTTGCCGTACCAGGCGGTGATACAGCCCGCCAGGATGCTCTCGATTGTGCATCTGTAGAAGTTCGTGAGTGCTTTTGGTGACAAGCCGAATTTCTTCAGCCTCCTGAGGTTGAAGAGGCGCTGCTGCGCCTTCTTCACGACGCTGTCAGTGTGAGTGGACCAATTCAGTTTGTCTGTGATGTGTATGCCGAGGAACTTAAAACTTGCTACCCTCTCCACTACTGTTCCATCGATGTGGATAGGGGGTGTTCCCTCTGCTGTTTCCTGAAGTCCACAATCATCTCCTTAGTTTTGTTGACGTTGAGTGTGAGGTTATTTTCCTGACACCACACTCCGAGGGCCCTCACCTCCTCCCTGTAGGCCGTCTCGTCGTTGTTGGTAATCAAGCCTACCACTGTTGTGTCGTCCGCAAACTTGATGATTGAGTTGGAGGCGTGCGTGGCCACGCAGTCGTGGGTGAACAGGGAGTACAGGAGAGGGCTCAGAACGCACCCTTGTGGGGCCCCGTGTTGAGGATCAGCGGGAGGAGATGTTGTTGCCTACCCTCACCACCTGGGGCGGCCCGTCAGGAAGTCCAGTACCCAGTTGCACAGGGCGGGTCGAGACCCAGGGTCTCGAGCTTGATGACGAGCTTGGAGGGTACTATGGTGTTGAATGCCGAGCTGTAGTCGATGAACAGCATTCTCACATAGGTATTCCTCTTGTCCAGGTGGGTTAGGGCAGTGTGCAGTGTGGTTGAGATTGCATCGTCTGTGGACCTATTTGGGCGGTAAGCAAATTGGAGTGGGTCTAGGGTGTCAGGTAGGGTGGAGGTGATATGGTCCTTGACTAGTCTCTCAAAGCACTTCATGATGACGGAAGTGAGTGCTACGGGCGGTAGTCGTTTAGCTCAGTTACCTTAGCTTTCTTGGGAACAGGAACAATGGTGGCCCTCTTGAAGCATGTGGGAACAGCAGACTGGTATAGGGATTGATTGAATATGTCCGTAAACACACCGGCCAGCTGGTCTGCGCATGCTCTGAGGGCGCGGCTGGGGATGCCGTCTGGGCCTGCAGCCTTGCGGGTTAACACGTTTAAATGTCTTACTCACCTCGGCTGCAGTGAAGGAGAGACCGCATGTTTTCGTTGCAGGCCGTGTCAGTGGCACTGTATTGTCCTCAAAGCGGGCAAAAAAGTTATTTAGTCTGCCTGGGAGCAAGACATCCTGGTCCGTGACTGGGCTGGGTTTCTTCTTGTAGTCCGTGATTGACTGTAGACCCTGCCACATGCCTCTTGTGTCTGAGCCATTGAATTGAGATTCCACTTTGTCCCTGTACTGACGCTTAGCTTGTTTAATAGCCTTGCGGAGGGAATAGCTGCATTGTTTATATTCGGACATGTTACCAGACACCTTGCCCTGATTAAAAGCAGTGGTTCGCGCTTTCAGTTTCACGCGAATGCTGCCATCAATCCACGGTTTCTGGTTTGGGAATGTTTTTATCGTTGCTATGGGAACGACATCTTCGACGCACGTTCTAATGAACTCGCACACCGAATCAGCGTATTCGTCAATATTTTCATCTGACGCAATACGAAACATGTCCCAGTCCACGTGATGGAAGCAGTCTTGGAGTGTGGAGTCAGCTTGGTCTGACCAGCGTTGGACAGACCTCAGCGTGGGAGCCTCTTGTTTAAGTTTCTGCCTGTAGGCAGGGATCAACAAAATGGAGCCGTGGTCAGCTTTTCCGAAAGGGGGGCGGGGCAGGGCCTTATATGCGTCGCGGAAGTTAGAGTAACAATGATCCAAGGTTTTACCACCCCTGGTTGCGCAATCGATATGCTGATAAAATTTAGGGAGTCTTGTTTTCAGATTAGCTTTGTTAAAATCCCCAGCTACAATGAATGCAGCCTCCGGATAAATGGTTTCCAGTTTGCAAAGAGTTAAATAAAGTTCGTTCAGAGCCATCGATGTGTCTGCTTGGGGGGGATATATACGGCTGTGATTATAATCGAAGAGAATTCTCTTGGAAGATAATGCGGTCTACATTTGATTGTGAGGAATTCTAAATCAGGTGAACAGAAGGATTTGAGTTCCTGTATGTTTCCTTCATCACACCATGTCTTGTTAGTCATGAGGCATACGCCCCCGCCGCTCTTCTTACCAGAAAGATGTTTGTTTCTGTCGGCGCGATGCGTGGAGAAACCCGTTGGCTGCACCGCATCGGATAGCGTCTTCCCAGTAAGCCATGTTTCCGTGAAGCAGAGAACATTGCAGTCTCTGATGTCCCTCTGGAATGCTACCCTTGCTCGGATTTCATCAACCTTGTTGTCAAGAGACTGGACATTGACAAGAAGAATGCTGGGGAGTGGTGCGCGATGTGCCCTTGTCCGGAGTCTGACCAGAAGACCGCTACGTTTCCCTCTTTTTCGGAGTCGTTTTCTTGGGTCGCTGCATGCGATCCATTCCGTTGTCCTGTTTGTAAGGCAGAACACAGGATCCGCGTCGCGGAAAACATATTCTTGGTCGTACTGATGGTGAGTTGACGCTGATCTTATATTCAGTAGTTCTTCTCGACTGTATGTAATGAAACCTAAGATGACCTGGGGTACTAATGTAAGAAATAACACGTAAAAAAACAAAAAACTGCATAGTTTCCTAGGAACGCGAAGCGAGGCGGCCATCTCTGTCGGCGCCGGAAGTAACACTCCATTACGTAGTTCACGTGGCATATCACTCCATTACATAGTTCACATGGCATATCACTCCATTACATAGTTCACATGGCATATCACTCCATTACATAGTTCACATGACATATCACTCCATTACATAGTTCACATGGCATATCACTCCATTACATAGTTCACATGGCATATCACTCCATTACATAGTTCACATGGCATATCACTCCATTACATAGTTCACATGGCATATCACTCCATTACATAGTTCACATGGCATATCACTCCATTACATAGTTCACATGGCATATCACTCCATTACATAGTTCACATGGCATATCACTCCATTACATAGTTCACATGGCATATCACTCCATTACATAGTTCACATGGCATATCACTCCATTACATAGTTCACATGGCATATATCTCCCGCTACCCGGCTACTGTAAAACATGGAACTGGAATCCCACAGTGTGAATACACGGACTGCATTATGGCATAATGTTCACTACATTGCACTCTCCTCTCTCCCTCAGTGAGTCCTGCAGTGTGCATACCGTGGCGACGGAATAGCTTCCTATTACCGGAAACTCACACTACCGCTAACAGTATGATTCACGGTGTGTGTTTGTTTGTATGTCTCTGTCTGTGTTTGTGTGTGTGTCTGTGTGTATGTGGGTTTTTTTGTAGCACGGTGCAAGGCAGATTGAGCAGCGGCACCATGCCGTGCCTCATGAATAGAAGTAAATTATTTAGCAGGAACACAAATGGAACAGCTAAGTCACACAAAGTCCCTGTAAGGCCCCACATTCACCACGTTGCCATCACTGACCTCAATCATCCTCTATATGAGTATGGTCATGTCGTAATGAGTCTGTATAGGAACCTTTATGAGCAGGAATATGCATTTATATGATAGTGTTGAGTGATTAACCGAAATAAACCTTTAAAAAGCAGGCAGATATTTTCATTTAGTAAGAGAAACCACTCCACTCCGCCTTGTGCCCCCTACTGCTGGTCAGGTGTATTTATTTGAAGGATCGGTATGATGTGTAATTAATATATTGCTTTAATGTGAAATGAAATATTGTTGATTTTTAAGGTTAGGGAGAAGTGCTGTGAATAGTGACACGTTTTAGGATGTCAATATAAATGAATGTATTTATGGTTGTTTGTCATTTGGTCTTGACTTTTAATCATTATATGTGTTGTTGTTTTTACCATCAAGGACCACTTTGGATACAATCATTTTAATTAGTATTTTCAAGTGATATCCTCTGGGTCCACATTGTACATTTTGTTGTATATGTCTGTTATCCAAAATACATTCAATTCAATCTCTACCTGTGAATACATGATCTACTGTAGGCCTAGTTTGTATTTAGAAGTCATAAAAGTATGCCTTATTTACTTTGAAGAACTACTAAAATATTGTTTTTTTTTCAGACAGCGTAGGCAGCAGCTCTATAGAAATGAGATGATGATTTGGAATTAAATAATAAAGTCCTCAAATAAAGCTAAGGTATTGTACACAACATCTGAATATTTTTTTTTGAATCTAACCGAAACCGAACCGAAATCAAATAGCACCAATCACTCAGCACTAATATATGATGAGGAATATGGGCTCTGATGAGCCAAACTTACCAAGTCATTTTTTGAACTGATAAAAAGCAAGAAATGCAGAATAAAGGAGTGTGTGTGTGTGTGTGTGTGTGTGTGTGTGTGTGTGTGTGTGTGTGTGTGTGTGTGTGTGTGTGTGTGTGTGTGTGTGTGTGTGTGTGTGTGTGTGTGTGTGTGTGTGTGTGTGTTTGAGGAAGTGAACATGACAGATGTAACAGTCCAGAGGGCAGCGATTAGCTGATTCCCTTCTTATCCAATCAGTGTTGCCAATCAGCTCAGGTTTATGTTCAGCTCTGCCTGCCTGGTTCGTTCTACCTGCCTCTCTCTGTCTGACTGTTTCTCTTACACACACTGCTGAATAGACACTACGAATTCACACAGCACACACACACTCACACATAGAAATGCAGTGCATCTCAAAATACCCAAACTGAAAAACACACAAATACACACACACCATACTGTACACACAAGAGCATGTAGTAACCAAGGTGATTAGAAGACACACACACCCACACCATACTGTACACACAAGAGCATGTAGTAACCAAGGTGATTAGAAGACACACACACACACTGAACTGTGAGAGAAATGGTCTGGTTGAACACTCTCTACATTTTATTCATGTCATAGTGATTTAGTGAGCCCAGAAATGTACAGTGGATAGCGCCATTGACTCACATTATTAGACATTTTATTGACTGCATAAAACTCTGAAATGGGCTGTCACATTTTTATGGGGGACCTACAAGGCAGGAATGGACACAAGAACATGCATTGTGAAAATCACACGGAAATCTGGAGAAACGAGTAGAAGTTAACATAATCTGAAACAAGAATAGATCAGACAATGCCTGTTGTCACCTGTTGTTCTGCTCAAAGGACCACATTTTAACGCCCCAAGATTGCTCTCATTCTCTCTCTCTCATTCTCTCTCACACACACACACACTCCCCCATTCCTAACAATTGTGTCTTGTATCTTTCCTAGGCTGGGACAAAAGAGTGGACTATGAGCCAGGCACAGGCAGCAAACAGCTGTTTCCCAAGATGAATCTGGAGACGTGTGGAGGGCTTCTCTCCTCAGTGAGGACCACAGTAGAGCTACAGACCAGCCATATTGGGAAGGGTTGTGACCGAGAGACCTACTCGGAGAAGTCCCTGCAGAAACTCTGTGGTACGTACCTCATGGGATACATACACTCCATAACCAAAAGTATGTGGACACCTGCTCGTTGAAGATCTCCTTCTAAAAACATGGGATTAATATGTAGTTGGTCCCTCCTTTGCTGCTATAACAGCCTTCACTCATCTGGGAGTCGGCATTTCAATTCATCCCAAAGGTGTTCGATGGTGTTGAGGTCAGGGCTCTGTGCAGGCCAGACAAGTTCTTCCACACCGATCTCGACAAACCATTTCTGTCTGGACCTCGCTTTGTGCACAGGGGCATTGTCATGCTGAAACAGGAAAGGGCCTTCTCCAAACTGTTTCCACAATGTTGGAAGCACAGAATCGTCTAGAATGTCATTGTATGCTGTGCCGTTAAGATTTCCCTTCACTGGAACTAAGGGGCCTAGCCCAGACCATGAAAAACAGCCCCAGACCATTATTCCTCCTCCACCAGACTTTACAGTTGGCACTGTGCATTGGGGCAGGTAGCATTCTCCTGGTAAAGTGTGACTCGTCACTCTAGAGAACGCGTTTCCACTGCTCCAGTGTCCATGGCGGCGACCTTTACACCACTCCAACATAGTGCATGGTGATATTAAGCTTGTGTGTGGCTGCTGGAAACCATGGAAACCATTGGTGGAAAAAGTACTGTATCGCTGTACTTGAGTAAAACTAAGTCAAAGTTGAAAGTCACCCAGTAAAATTCTACTTGAGTAAAAAAAAGTATTTGATTTTAAATATACTTAAGATATTTTTAAGATATACTTAAGTATCAAAAGTAAAAGTATAAATAGTAAAACAATCCTTATATTTTAAGCAAACCAGACAGCATCATTTTATTATTTTTATTTTTTTATTTTGTCACACCCTGACCTTAGAGAGCCTTATTATTTCTATGTTTGGTTAGGTCGGGGTGTGACTTGGGTGGGCATTCTAGTTTGTCTGTTTCTTTGTTGGCCGAGTGTGGTTCCCAATCAGAGGCAGCTGTCTATCGTTGTCTCTGATTGGGGATCATACTTAGGCAGCCTGTTTTCCACCTTTTTTTTCTCTCATCAAAGTAAAGAAAGATGTACGCTTACCACGCGCACCTTGGTCTCATTCCAACAACGGACGTAAGAAAAGCCAGAACACTCAGCATCATTTACAAACAAAGTATATTATTTTCTTTAGGAATGTAGTGAAGTAGAAGTAAAAGTTAAAAAAATATATAAATAGTAAAGTACAGATACCCCAAAAAATTACTTAAGTTGTACTTTAAAGTATTTTTATTCAAGTACTTTACAACACTGATGGAAACCCATTTCATGAAGCTCCCGTCGAAATGTTCTTGTGCTGACGTAGCTTCCAGAGGCAGTTTGGAGCTCGTAGTGAATGTTGAAACCGAGCACAGATGATTTTTACGTCGCGGCTGAGCTGTTGCTGCTCCTCTTTCCACTTCACTATAACAGCACTTACAGTTGACCGGGGCAGCTCTAGCAGGGCAGAAATTTGACGAACTGACTTGTTGGAAAGGTGGCATCCTATGATGGTGCCACATTGAAAGTCCTTGAGCTCTTCAGTAAGGCCACTTTATTGCCAATGTTTGGTCTATGGGGATTACATGGCTGTGTGGGTGATTTTATACACCTGTCATCAACGAGTTTGGCTGAAATAGCCAAATCCACTAATTTGAAGCGGTGTCCACATACTTCTGTATAGTGTATTTCTCTATAAATGGCCATAAGTTAGTCGAAGCATTTCACTTTATTTACAAGTAGATATTCGTTGCATAACAGAACAGAGCCACTCCCAAAAATCATCAGACTGTAGAGAACTTAAATAAAACCACCAGTTAAACTCCCCAGACCAGGTCTTCTTTCTCTTGTCTGTTGGTAAAGCTGTGTTAAATGAAGCTCTGCTGCTGTTAATGACGTGACAGAGCAAAAGTATTAGCTTGAGCTAGCTGTCTCCTCAGTGAAGAGCCTGTCTACACCTCCGTGTTTGTGCTGAGAACATGACAGAGAAACATCAGCTCTAACGGAGCCGCTAAAGCTTTCATTCTGCACACAGCGAGGTATGGTGGTGGTGGGGGGTGGAGGGAGTCATCGTCAGACCCTTATCTGAATGATCAACTCCCTCCCTCACCCTCTCCCTCCCAGTTCCCTCTGTATGAATGGTTTACCGCTAAAGAGCCTTTTCAAAGCCTCCCATAATCATTATCTGATACCAAGTAGAATAAATTGTAATTGCTTTTTTAAAGCACAATCAATTTGAGATAATGTACAAAGACATCTGCAAACAGAATTGTGGGCGGTGGCGATGGTGGTGGCGGCGATGGCGGTGGCGGCGGTGGCGATGGTGGTGGCGATGGTGGTGACGGCGGCAATGGTGGTGGCGGCGGTGGCCGTGGTGGTGGCGGCGGTGGCCGTGGTGGTGGCGGCGGCGGTGGTGGTGGTGGTGACGGTGGTGGCCGTGGTGGTGGCGGTGGTGGCCGTGGTGGTGGCGGCGGCGGTGGTGGTGGTGACGGTAGTGGCGGTGGCCGTGGTGGTGGCGATGGTGGTGGCGGTGGCGGCGGCGGTGGCAGGGCACCGCGCATCTATTTACTCCCAGAATCTAATCACTGCAAGTCAAAACCTCTACACAGCCATGAACAGCAGTCGGGGAGAAACAGACTTTAAAGACAGGCAAGGGAAAAAAACATGAATTAATACTCTAATGTCCTGTTATTAGCATAAAATGAACAGATGCATGTTTCAATTGTCTGTCTGGATGGAGAGATATAGCAGAGCGATGGATCATATTGTATCAACGTGGTTTATTTGGAGCCTTGCTGTGTTTTGGAGGTACCACCATCACTGTCATAGCTGTTATAAACCATTTATTAATGTGCTATGCCTGTGTAACAAGGCATTACTTAAGACCTTCACTATTATAATGGGAGGGCACACAAGTCAATAGAGCTGTATCTTAGTGGGGACATGTTAATGCTGCAGAGGAGCACTGTGACAAGGCGAGAATTATGTTTATCAAGAAGACATTAACAAAACAAGAATCTTTCAGGAAAAAAAGATGTTGAGAATGATGGAGTGAGCTTAGAAAACACATACACAGAGAGAGAGAGAGAGAGAGAGAGAGGGAGGATGAGAGAGGGGGAGAAAGGGAAAGAGGATAAATTGATTTAACAGGAGTTTTGACTGATCGGTTTTTATTTTCCTGTGAAAGGATCAAAAAACAGTCTCTCCTTCTTTGTAATAGCTTGTCTGATTGGCTGTGTGGGGAATTTTGACTCGATATAAACACAGAACATGAAATTAATTCCAGCCATCCCTTCTTTCTTTGCTTTACTATGGTGTTCTGTAGGTTTCTTAGTGTCCACGGTGATAGATAAAGCAGTATGTACTGTAGGCATGGCATGGCCATTTCTTATGATGTCTTTCATCCACTCCTACCTCTGAAAGTCTGTTTCATTTGTCACAAATCAATACTCACATCCACTATCAATCTCTGAACATCGATTTATACATTAAGCCTGGGCGTTTGGCTTGTTCATAAGTGATCATAGCCAAGGTCAGTCTGAACCTTCTGTATATCTGTGTTGATTTCTATTTCTTTGCTGTTGGGCTTCCCTATCTGTTCCCATGGCAACAATTACCCAGGGGCCTCGTCGGGCAGCACAGACCTTCTCCCCGCCCCCAGCGCCTCCACCAATTGGACGGCGTCCCTGGTGACGGACAGTGAGCGGGACAGCGACCTCATCTTCCGGTTTGACGGGCGGCAAGCGGCGAAGATTCCGGACCAGGTGGTACCACAGAACCTGACTGATCAGTTCACCGTCGCCACGTGGATGAAGCATGGACCCAATCCTGGACTGAGGGCGGAGAAAGAGACCCTGCTCTGCAACTCTGATAAGACAGGTTAGAAGAGGGGAAGGAAGTTGGGAGGGAAGAGAGAGGTGTGGCTGGGAGAGAAGTAGACTGGGAAGGGCTGTGTGGAGAGGGGTGGAAACATTGAATGGATGTGTTCTAATGGTGGTAGGTGTGACCTATCAATAAGGGGTGTGGTCTACTGACATGAATGGGTTTATCTTCACTTAAGAGAAGGTGTCTTAAGTCAAAGATTGTGGTAATTTTAGGGAAGCTGTGTTACCTTGACGTGCTCTTCTCTTTCATCTCTCCAGAGATGAACAGGCACCACTACTCCCTTTACGTCCATAACTGTCGTCTGGTCTTCCTGCTCCGGAGAGACTTCATCCAGGTGGACACCTTCAGACCTGCAGAGTTCCACTGGAAACTGGATCAGGTAGGTTACACAGTAGGCTGTGTCCATCCGTGATAATCATTTGTAATGGAATGTACCACTAAAGAGGGACAACTTGTCCTTACGATCGTGCTGTCTATGAAACATGATGTGATGTTGAGATGGCCTGAACTGACCACAACACCTAAAGTCCTTCATCCCAGAACCTCTCTAAAAGCATTGATGCACAGAGCAGTTGAAACCGTTTTAGACCTAGACATATGAAGACCATCTATATATTGAAAAGATTTCCTTCACCGGTGTGTGTGTGTGTGTGTGTGTGTGTGTGTGTGTGTGTGTGTGTGTGTGTGTGTGTGTGTGTGTGTGTGTGTGTGTGTGTGTGTGTGTGTGGTGCGTGCGTTTCCTCTGGGGATGAACAGGAGATGGCAGTGAGGATATGTTTGTCTGGAGATACACTGACTCTTGGCCAAGCCTAGCGGGCTGACGTGTGTGTCCATGTAC
Source organism: Oncorhynchus nerka (assembly GCF_034236695.1). Classification (NCBI taxonomy): domain Eukaryota; kingdom Metazoa; phylum Chordata; class Actinopteri; order Salmoniformes; family Salmonidae; genus Oncorhynchus; species Oncorhynchus nerka. The sequence goes on along the minus strand of NC_088409.1, from coordinate 82,293,728 downwards.
AGTGTGTGGGTGTGTGACAGCAGCAGCTCCCTCTCGCCTGAGGAGGTGAGTCTGTCTCAAGGTCGGCCAGGTCACCCTAACTGTCAGTCTCCAGACCCTGAACGCAGCTCTCTGTTTGCACAAAAGAGACGTGCAGCTGAGGCGGGGTCGGTGAGAGGCAGAGTGCGGGGGCTGCTGGGTAATTTGAGGACAGATCACTGGCTGTGATTGGAGGAAGGAAAGGGGGTCAGAGCGTGACCTTGTGACTGGGGTTGACCTCTTGTGAGTCACTGTCTGAAGAAGTTCTGTAACATTCCGGAACACAACACTGTTAGACAAGACATGGCAGCCTGTCTCTCCACATCTCTCTCAACTGGAGTCATCTAGTTACTCTTCCTTTGTCTATTTCTTGCTCCTTTGTGCCCAGTTCTGTCTAAATTAGCCAGCTTGGTTAGAACTGGGGCAAGGGTTGGGGCCAATTCCATTTGAATTCCAGTCAATTCTGAAAAACATTGAAGAGAATTGGAATTGGAATTTCCATGTAAGTCTTGAATTGACTGGAATTTAAATGGAATTGACCCCAAATCTGACTGTGGCAAGAGTTTTTAAAGGCAAGATTACACATTCTGGGATTGGAGGGTAGATAAACCATACTTTCCCTACTGAATTAAATGTTATTAGGCTAAAAACGAATCAAACTTCTTGCGGGCTTCTTGCTGTCAATTTGCCCCCCCACTACCTGTTAGCACTACTCGATAACACTACCCGATAACACTACCTGATAACACTACCTGTTAACACTACCCGATACCACTACCTGTTAACACTACCTGATAACACTACCTGTTAACACTACCCGTTAACACTACCCGATACCACTACCTGATACCACTACCTGATACCACTACCTGATAACAATACCTGATAACACTACCTGTTAACACTACCTGATAACACTACCTGTTAACACTACCTGATAACACTACCCGTTAACACTACCTGATACCACTACCTGATAACACTACCCGTTAACACTACCTGATAACACTACTGATAACACTATCCGTTAACACTACCTGATAACACTACCCGTTAACACTACCTGATAACACTACCTGATAACACTACCCGTTAAGACTACCCGATACCACTACCTGATAACACTACCTGATAACACTACCTGTTAACACTTCCTGATAACACTACCTGATAACACTACCTGTTACCACTACCTGATAACAATACCTGATAACACTACCTGTTAACACTAGTTGTTCCTGACTTCCTGACATACACAAACACACACACGACCTCTCTTGACCAGTATATGCTGTCGGGACCCAGTCGTGCTGTCAGGAAGAAGCAGAGTGACATTGTAATTAACACAACAGCATATGCCTGTGACTGGAACGAATTGCAAAAATTGCTGAAGTTGGAGACTTTTATCTCCCTCACCAACTTCAAACATCAGCTATCTGAGCAGCTAACCGATCGCTGCAGCTGTACATAGTCTATTGGTAAATAGCCCACCCATTTTCACCTACCTCATCCCCATACTGTTTTTATTTATTTACTTTTCTGCTCTTTTGCACACCAATATCTCTACCTGCACATGACCATCTGATCATTTATCACGCCAGTGTTAATCTGCAAAATTGTAATTATTCGCCTACCTCCTCATGCCTTTTGCACACATTGTATATAGACTCCCCCTTTTTTTCTACTGTGTTATTGACTTGTTAATTGTTTACTCCATGTGTAACTCTGTGTTGTCTGTTCACACTGCTATGCTTTATCTTGGCCAGGTCGCAGTTGCAAATGAGAACTTGTTCTCAACTAGCCTACCTGGTTAAATAAAGGTGAAATATATATATATTTTTTTTAAATATTAACAGAGCTTCTATGTCTCGAAACATCATTAGGCCCGCAGGCCTCAAGGATGGAGAGAGAGATATATAGAGAGAGAGAGTGAGAGAGGAGAGAAAGAGATGGGATAGAGAGACCATAGGGGGGAGTGTTTGAGACAGAAATATAAGTATATTTGTGAGTTCCATTTCTCTCTCACCGATTTTCTGTCGAGCCAATCTTTCTTAAATGTGATGTTGATTCAGTAAAATGAATGTCTTCGGGGCACCATTTAGATGTGGACGATCTGTGGTTCCTGATTTGCTGATGTGGGGTGTTTTTTAATCACTGTCAAATCATCCTTGTAAATGACAGCAAGCTTTAGGCCTATAGACAATTCCCTCCTCTAGTTTTCATTCTCTCTATGTCTGGGTGACTTTGGGGGACATTTCCCTTGTGTAAACACACAAAACACTGTATTGCCCGGACAATGTCTAGAGGGAGGTTTTTAAACGTTTATTTAATGTCAACTGGCCACACAGAACACACACACACAGAACACACACAGAGAGAGATACACACAGACATACAGAACACACAGAGACACACAAACACTCCTTCATGTGTGTTTTAGTCTTTGAAGGGCCTCTTCTACAATCCTCTCTCTCCTCTCTCCCTCTCCCTCTCAAGCCCCTGTTCTGACAGAGGATCTCTCCCTGCTCCACCCACTCCTCTCCATCTCTCTCTGCCCCCCCACTCCTCTCCAACTCTCTCTGTCCCCCCTCCACTCCTCTCCATCTCTCCCTGCCCCACCTCCACATCTCTCCCTGCCCCACCCACTCCATCTCTCTCTGTCCCCCCTCCACTCCTCTCCATCTCTCCCCTGCCCCGCCCACTTCTCTCCATCTCTCTCTGTCCCCCCCACTCCTCTCCATCTCTCTGTCCCCCTCCACCCCATCTCTCTGTCCCCCTCCACTCCATCTCTCTGTCCACCCACCACTCTCCATCTCTCTGTCCCCCCCACCACTCCTCTCCATCTCTCTCTGTCCCCCACCACCATCTCTCTCTCCATCTCTCTCTCCCTGCCCCCCCACTCCATCTCTCTCCATCTCTCTCTGTCCCCCCTCCACTCCTCCATCTCTCCTGCCCCCCCACTTCTCTCCATCTCTCTCTGTCCCCCACCACTCCATCTCTCTGTCCCCCCACCACTCCCATCTCCATCCCCTCCACTCCTCTCTCTGCCCCCCCTCCACTCCATCTCTCTCTGTCCCCCTCCACTCCATCTCTCTGTCCCCCCCACCACTCTTCTCCATCTCTCTCTGCCCCCTCCACTCCATCTCTCTCTGTCCCCACTCCTCTGCATCTCCTCCCCCTCCATCACTCTCTGCCCCCTCCACTCCTCTCCCCTCCATCTCATCTCTGTCCCCCTCCACTCCACTCCATCTCTCTCTGTCCCCCTCCACTCCACTCCATCTCTCTCTGTCCCCCTCCACTCCTCTCCATCTCTCTCTGTCCCCCCTCCACTCCATCTCTCTCTGTCCCCCTCCACTCCATCTCTCTCTGTCCCCCCACTCCATCTCCATCTCCCCCTCTCTGTCCCCCTCCACTCCATCTCTCTCTGTCCCCCTCCACTCCATCTCTCTCTGTCCCCCTCCACGCCATCTCTCTCTTTCCCCCTCCGCTCCATCTCTCTCTGTCCCCCTCCACTCCATCAGAACACACAGAGACACACAAACACTCCATGTGTGTTTTAGTCTTTGAAGGGCCTCTTCTACAATCCTCTCTCTCCTCTCTCCCTCTCCCTCTCAAGCCCCTGTTCTGACAGAGGATCTCTCCCTGCTCCACCCACTCCTCTCCATCTCTCTCTGCCCCCCACTCCTCTCCAACTCTCTCTGTCCCCCTCCACTCCTCTCCATCTCTCCCTGCCCCACCTCCACATCTCTCCCTGCCCCACCCACTCCATCTCTCTCTGTCCCCCCACTCCTCTCCATCTCTCTGTCCCCCACTCCTCTCCATCTCTCTGTCCCCCTCCACCCCATCTCTCTGTCCCCTCCACCCCATCTCTCTGTCCCCCTCCACTCCATCTCTGTCCACCCACCACTCCATCTCTCTGTCCCCCCACCACTCCTCTCCATCTCTCTCTGCCCCCTCCACTCATCTCTATCTCTCTCTGTCCCCCTCCACTCCTCTCCATCTCTCTCTGTCCCCCTCCACTCCATCTCTCTCTGTCCCCCACCACTCCTCTCCATCTCTCTCTGCCCCCTCCACTCCATCTCTCTCTGTCCCCCTCCACTCCTCCATCTCTCCCTGCCCCGCCCACTTCTCTCCATCTCTCTCTGTCCCCACACCACTCCATCTCTCTGTCCCCCACCACTCCATCTCTCTCTGTCCCCCTCCATCTCCATCTCCATCTCTGTCCCCCTCCACTCCATCTCTCTCTGTCCCCCTCCACTCCATCTGTCCCCCCACCACTCCTCTCCATCTCTCTCTGCCCCCTCCACTCCTCTCCATCTCTCTCTGTCCCCCTCCACTCCACTCCATCTCTCTCTGTCCCCCTCCACTCCTCTGCATCTCTCTCTGTCCCCCTCCACTCCATCTCTCTCTGTCCCCCTCCACTCCATCTCTCTCTGCCCCCTCCACTCCTCTCCATCTCTCTCTGTCCCCCTCCACTCCTCTGCATCTCTCTCTGTCCCCCTCCACTCCATCTCTCTCTGTACCCACTCCACTCCATCTCTCTCTGTCCCCCTCCTCTCCATCTCTCTCTGTCCCCCTCCACTCCATATCTCTCTGTCCCCCTCCTCTCCCATCTCTCTCTGTCCCCCTCCTCTCCATCTCTCTCTGTCCCCCTCCTCTCCATCTCTCTCTGTCCCCCTCCACTCCATCTCTCTCTGTCCCCCTCCACTCCATCTCTCTCTGTCCCCCTCCACTCCATCTCTCTCTGTCCCCCTCCACTCCATATCTCTCTGTCCCCCTCCTCTCCATCTCTCTCTGTCCCCCTCCACTCCACTCCATCTCCTCTGTCCCCCTCCACTCCATCTCTCTGTCCCCCTCCACTCCATATCTCTCTGTCCCCCCCACTCTCCATCTCTCTCTGTCCATTCCTCCTTGCGCTGCTCCTGCCTGTCACCACGCTGCTTGGTCCTGTTGTGGTTGGGTGGTTCTGTAACGGCTTTCTTCCTGGGAAGGAGAGGAGGACCAAAATGCAGCGTGGTTAGAGTTCATGGTTCTTTAATTAGAGAAACTAAACATGAACAAAATACAAAACCATAAACGTGGCAAAACCGAAACAGTCCTATCTGGTGCAGAAAACACAAAGACAGGAAACAACCACCCACAAATCCCAACACAAAACAGGCTACCTAAATATGGTTTCCAATCAGAGACAATGACTAACACCTGTCTCTGATTGAGAACCGTATCAGCCCAAACATAGAAATAGACAAACTAGACACACAACATAGAATGCCCACCTAGCTCACATCCTGACCAACACTAAAACAAGGACAACACACAATAACTATGGTCAGAATGTGACACGTGGTAGGCGTACACCGTCTTTTTACCAACACAAAATAACAAAGACAAAAAAATGAAAGCGCACAGTTCTGTAAGGCTAAGAAACTAAACAGAAAACAAGATCCCACAAACTCAGGTGGAAAACAGTATGATACCCAATTAGAGACAACGATAGACAGCTGCCTCTGATTGGGAACCACACTCGGCCAAAAACAAAGAAATAGAAAATATAGAATTTCCCACCCGAGTCACACCCTGACCTAACCAAACATGGAGAATAATAAGGATCTCTAAGGTCAGGGCGTGACAAAAGTTCTGAAGTAAAAATACTTGGAAGTACTATTTAATACATGTTTTGGTGTATCTGTACTTTACTTTACTATTTATATTTTCTTACTCCATACATTTTCCTTGGCACCCAAAAGTACTCGTAACATTTTGAATGCTTAGTAGGACAGGAGAATGGTCCAATTCACGCACATACCAACAGAACATCCTGGTCATCCCTACTGCCTCATTCCCATCCACATCTAAAGACCCCTATCCCCGAATACTGTTCTTTCGTGTTTTCCATATTGCTAATTTAGCTGCCCTGACACAAAATGTAGCAAAATAACTGTATCCCTTCGACTAAACCTGTACTTTAGCCCAAATATAAACTGTTGGGAAGAGAATACCTCTCCCAGAGCTGAGAACCAGCTAGTGATCAGGTCAATCATTCTGACCAGCCTGGGACACTGTAAGAACAGATGTGCCAGAGTTTCAGACTCAGCACAGAATGGACACCCCTCCCCAACAGTAGGATCCAGATGTACCAGATGCAGAATGGACACCCTTCCCCAACAGTAGGATCCAGATGTACCAGATGCAGAATGGACACCCCTCCCCAACAGTAGGATCCAGATGTACCAGATGCAGAATGGACACCCCTCCCCAACAGTAGGATCCAGATGTACCAGATGCAGAATGGACACCCCTCCCCAACAGTAGGATCCAGATGTAGCAGATGCATATTGGTGGCTATGGCTCCATGTATTATCCTCCATTGAAGGGCAGCTGTCCTCTTATCAATAGGCAGTTTGTGTAAAGACTGCCAACAGCCTTTTGGGGGGAAACCTGGACGAAACACCTCGTCGGTTTTAGCCCTTCCAGGGAAGACGCACGGGACACTTTTACGCAGATGTTGTACATGGCCTTCTTTCCCACTGCCTTTAACTCCCCCAGCTCCGGGGTATTGAAGAAAAACAGCATCCCCACGTCCTCCTCCAATGCCCCCGCCGCAGCACTAACATTCAGCACAGGGAACACATAATCCAGACCCTCTGTCCACCAATCAGAATTGGAAGTATCAGTCACATACTGCAGATGAATTACTGGCAAGTTATTACAGACCTCAGCTACGACCTTCCTCAGTAGGCGAGATGATCAGATCCCCGCTCTTTCTCCCTGCTCCTCCAACAATCTGCTCCTGCTCCACATCAGATGACCCAGCTTAGTACACCCCACACCTAACAGGCATGAATGTAGGCTGGCTGAACCCACAACACGGGACTGGATGGCAGTGTTGTAAAACAGAGGCTCTTCAAAAAGCCGGCCTGATTGGACTTGATAAAAACTCTCCAAGCCTGCATAAAAGACTCATAAAATGGAGTCAAGCCAGACAAATACCCCCCTCCAGCTTTAAGAGGAAAAGGTGCTTGTCTAAAGCCAAATAGCCCGCTCTCCTCATCAATGTACAGGCTGTGTGGACCCAGCTAGAACCGTCACAGTACAACAGTCTCTAGGCTGCTTGAAGCCAGAAAGCCATGATCCTTGAAGAAATGTCCAACAAACCTTGTCCACCAGACCTTGTCCACCAGGCCTTGCCCACCCTCGTGCAGTGACAGGTACAGGGCTGCAGCTTTAATCCAGTGTTGTCCAGACCAAAATAAATTGACAAGGGTCCACTGAAGCTCTTGTAATGCTGTAAAATCATTAGTCTGTGCCACAGGGTAGAGGCAGCTAGATTATTGTTTACCAGCACCCTTCCTCTATAAGACAGCTGGGGTAGCAACCATTTCCATCTTGACAGTCTGGCACACACTTTCTCCACTACACCCTCCCAGTTCCTTTTCTGAAAGACATCGGAGCCTAGAAAACCCCCCAAAGTCTTCATCCCTTCTCTGTCCCACTGAATCCCCCTGGTAGCCGTGGAGCAGACCCCGTCTGAAGCTGACCTGCCCACAGCAATTCACTCTTTCCCCAATTGACTCTTGCTGAGGAGGTCCCCTAATATACCTTTAGAGTGTTTGAGAGAACCATAACTTCTTGACGCTACCCATCCCTGTCGCGGGATCATTTTCGTCGGCAACCGCTGAATAGCATAGCGCAACAGTCAAATAATATTACAAGAAAATATTCATATTCATGAAATCACAAGTGCAATATTGCAAAACACAGCTTAGCCTTTTGTTAATCCACCTGTCATCTCAGATTTTGAAATTGTGCTTTACAGCGAAAGCAATCCAAGCGTTTGTGTAAGTTTATCGATAGCCTAGCATAGCATTATATAAACTTAGCATCAGGAAGCTTGGTCACGAAAATCAGAAAAGCAATCAAATTAACCGTTTACCTTTGATGATCTTTGGATGTTTTCACTCACGAGACTCCCAGTTACACAACAAACGTTCCTTTTGTTCCATAAAGATTATTTTTATACCCAAAATACAGACGTTCGTTTGTAGTGTTATGTTCAGAAATCCACAGGAAAGAGAGGTCACGACAACGCAGACGGAAATTCCAAATAGTCTTCATAATGTCAAGAGAAACATGTCAAACGTTTTTTATAGTTTTTAAAATATATATTTAATAATATATCAACCGAGTGTGCAGGTTTTTCAATAACAGCGGGAGGAACAATGGCGGCTTTGCTCTGTAGCGCAAAAACTCTGAGAGCCCCCACCTATCCCCCACCTATCCACTTACGCAATGTGATCTTTCACACTCATTTTTAAAAATAAAAGCCTGAAACTGTTGACACCTTAGGGAAGCCAGGGAAAAGGGAATCTGGTTCATATCCCTTTAAATGAAGGACAGGCACGCATAGGAACAGAAGGGAAGGGTTTCAAAATAAGACGCACTTCCTGATTGGATTTTCCTCAGGGTTTCGCCTGCAATATCAGTTCTGTTATACTCACAGACAATATTTTGACAGTTTTGGAAACTTTAGCTTCAAGAGGTTAACCTGACCTCCTGTCATAAATAATCTGAAAACAGATGATCATCTGCAAACACAGACAGTGCAATCGTGGGACTCTTCATAACCCCTGGCACGGAGAAACCAGTAAGCCTTGCTCTTAAAAAACAAAGCATTGGTTCAATTGCCAGACAATATAACAGCCTGGAATTTGGGCATCACTGTCTGATACCCCTTTAGATGGGGATGGGGAAACTCTAACCACCCCCACCTTCACCTTACATGAGGCCCCAGCATACAGTAAAATCATCCAAGACAAAAAACATCCCCAAACCCAAAGGCCTTCATTGTTACGAACAAGTACCGGTGGTCCACATGGTCATAGGCCTTCTCCTGATCCAAATAAATTAAACCCACATTCACATCAGACAGTTTACAAATGGCTAGAACATTATTAGAAACATCATCAATAGTACGGTCAGGTACACAGGAAGACTGGTCCTTGTGGACTAACAGCCCCAGATATTCTTCAACCTGTTTGAGAGACATTTTTACAATTTTATATTCTGCACACAGCAATGCAACAGGTCAGCTATTTTTTAGAAGAGCCAAATCCCCCTTTTTTGACAACAATGAAAGCACAGCACGTTGACAGGATACAGGAAGAGAACCCTCATGAAAAGATTCACACACAGTTTCATAAACCCCCCCCAATACCCCCAAAACTGCTTATAGAACTCAGATGGTAAACCATCGATGCCAGGGGCTCGGTCTGATGAGAGCTGCATAACTGCTGTAGACAGCTCCTGGAGAGTAATGTCAGAGTCCACATCAACTCTCTGCTCGGGGCCCAATTGAGGAGGTCCATGTAACAGCTGTTCAGTACACAGAGAATCACAAACCTCCGCCGTATAGAGGGCAGAGTAGAAGTCCACGGCATGTTGGTGCATTTCACTGTCATCCGTGGTCACCTTCCCATCAGGAGACGAAGGCAGACCATCAGTTTGCATTGTAATGTCGACTGCCCTAGGTTATATAAAAAAAAGTGCTAGGAGCAATCATATCCTTGGGGTAGCAAAGCGAGACCTAATCAAGGCACCCTTCACTCTTTCATGTAGAAACGACCTCAGTTCATGTCTCTGTAAGTTCATGTCTAGTCCAGGGTCATTCTGACTGAGCAACATCAATTCAATAGATTTGATGTCCTGTTCAAGGGCCCTGATAGTCTCTTTAACTTCAATACGAGACAGAGCAGTATACTGTTGACAAAACACTTGCATTTGGGCCTTCCCAACCTCCCACCATTGTCTGAAGGACTCAAAATTCCATTTAGTAACCCTACATTTTTTACAAAACAAAATTTTTCACAAAACATGACATCAAGTAACAATTTAACATTAAAGTACCAATAAGGTGATGAGCTTCGTGGACAGGACAAGTGAATATCAACAGACACATTATGGTGTTCAGAGAAACCCACAGGAGTGATGTCACACCTTCCAACCCTACTAAAGTAGTGATCAGATACATACAACCTGTCTAACCTTCCAACCCCTCTACAGTAGTGATCAGATACATACAACCTGTCTAACCTTTCAACCCTACTACAGTAGTGTTCAGATACATACAACCTGTCTAACCTTCCAACCCCTCTACAGTAGTGATCAGATACATACAACCTGTCTAACCTTCCAACCCTACTACAGTAGTGGTCAGATACACACAACCTGTCTAACCTTCCAACCCTACTACAGTAGTGATCAGATACATACAACCTGTCTAACCTTCCAACCCTACTACAGTAGTGATCAGATACATACAACCTGTCTAACCTTCCAACCCTACTACAGTAGTGATCAGATACATACAACCTGTCTAACCTTCCAACCCTACTAGCGTAGTGTCAGATACATACAACCTGTCTAACCTTCCAACCCCTCTACAGTAGTGATCAGATACATACAACCTGTCTAACCTTCCAACCCTACTGCAGTAGTGATCAGATACATACAACCTGTCTAACCTTCCAACCCTACTAGCATAGTGTCAGATACATACAACCTGTCTAACCTTCCAACCCTACTAGCATAGTGTCAGATACATACAACCTGTCTAACCTTCCAACCCTACTACAGTAGTGATCAGATACATATAACCTGTCTAACCTTCCAACCCTACTACAGTAGTGATCAGATACATACAACCTGTCTAACCTTCCAACCCTACTACAGTAGTGATCAGATACATACAACCTGTCTAACCTTGCTGCACTGACACCACCTTCATTAACTTTTAACCATGTGTACCGCCTAACTTTTGCATTCCTTACTCTCCACATATCAGAAAGCTCAAACTCAGTTAATAGATCAGATAGGCAAATAGTAAAATCCACAGTACAGTTCCAGTCCCCCTCTAAAACCATACACACCTCTTGGTCACACTGTCTTAAGGTTTCCTTTATTTGATCAAATACAGCAATACGCTCTGTACCCTCATTAGGAGCATAAACATTTTAAAAAACAAGGTAACATCCGCCTTGACCATTAAAACCCAACCCTTGACAATCTCTGTTGTAAACTCAGCAAAAAAAAAAATGTCCTCTCACTGTCAACTGCGTTTATTTTCAGCAAACTTAACATGTGTAAATATTTGTATGAACATAAGATTCAACAACTGAGACATAAACTGAACAAGTTCCACAGACATGTGACTAACAGAAATGGAATAATGTGTCCCTGAACAAAGGGGGGTTAAAATCAAAAGTAACAGTCAGTATCTGGTGTGGCCAGCAGTTGCATTAAGTACTACAGTGCATCTCCTCCTCATGGACTGCACCTGTTCTTGCTGTGAGATGTTACCCCACTCTTCCACCAAGGCACCTGCAAGTTCCCGGATATTTCTGGGGGGAATGGCCCTAGCCCTCATCCTCCGATCCAGCAGGTCCCAGATGTGTTCAATAGGATTGAGATCCAGGCTCTTTGCTGGAACACTGACATTCCTGTCTTGCAGGAAATCACACACAGAACGAGCAGTATGGCTGGTGGTATTGTCATGCTGGAGGGTCATGTCAGGATGAGCCTGCAGGAAGGTTACCACCTGAGGGAGGAGGATGTCTTCCCTGTAAAGCACAGTGCTGAGATTGCCTTCGATGACAAAACGCTCAGTCCGATGATGCTGTGACAAATCCCCTCGGACTATGACGGACCCTCCACCTCCAAATCGATCCCGCTCCAGAGTACAGTAACACTCATTCCTTCGAAGAAAAACGCAAATCCGACCATTACCCCTGGTGAGAGAAAACCGCGACTCATCAGTGAAGAGCACTTTTTGCCAGTCCTGTCTTGTCCAGCGACAGTGGGTTCATGCCCATAGGCAACCCATAGGACCTGCCTTACAACAGGCCTACAAGCCCTCAGTCCAGCCTCTCTCAGTCTACTGCGGACAATCTGAAAACTGATGGAGGGATTGTGCGTTCCTGGTATAACTCGGGCAGTTGTTATTGTCATCCTGTACCCGTCCCACAGGTGTGATGTTCGGATGTACCGATCCTGTGCAGGTGTTGTTACATGTGGTCTGCCACTGTGAGGACGATCAGCTGTCCGTCCTGTCTCCCTGTAGCCCTGTCTTAGGCATCTCACAGTACAGACGTTGCAATTTATTGACCTGGCCACATCTGCAGTCCTCATGTCTCCTTGCAGCATGCCTAAAGCACGTTCACGCAGATGAGCAGTCAGTAGAAAGGCCTCTTTAGTGTCCTAAGTTTTCATAACTGTGACCTTAATTGCATACCGTCTGTAAGCTGTTAGTGTTTTAACGACCGTGAGAAAGTGTTTAAATCCTTTACAATGAAGATCTGTGAAGTTATTTGGATTTTTAGAAATAGTCTTTGAAAGACATGGTCCTGAGAAAGGGGCATTTCTTTTTTTGCTGAGTTTAGATACCACACTCACCCCTAAGTCTGAGGAAAACAACATTGCCACCCCAGCACTAAAATTAGTACCATCTCCTGTAGAAAAACTATATCAAGCCTTTTCTGTTGTATTACTTCTAATACCCAAGCTCTCGTATTCCTGTCCCTTCCCCAATTAATATTGAAATAACCTACCCTTAGTACCTCCATATAGAAAAGAGAAAGGAAAAAGCAGAAGAAACCACAGAGAAACCAGACAAAGAGAAAAGAACACCCTATGAGGCATGATCATCATCATTTTAAAAATGTTCTCTGAACCTGACCACGTTTCCCACTACCTTTTATTCAAGTGAAAACCCTTCTTCTCACTCAACTGGTCTAACCCCAGCGGTCTAACCCCAGCGGTCTAACCCCAGCGGTCTATCCCCAGCGGTCTATCCCCAGCGGTCTAACCCCAGTGGTCTAACCCCAGCGGTCTAACCCCAGCGGTCTAACCCCAGCAGTCTACCCCCAGCGGTCTAACCCCAGAGGTCTAACCCCAGCGGTCTAACCCCACCGTCTTCTGTAACATCACAGCGGACCTGACAAACTTATCAACATTTTAAAAATCTGCCTATATGACAGATTTCCCAAAAGTCTGATCCAGGAACCCATTTACCTCCTCTAGATCATAAATTGAGTCCTTACCAGCTGCTATTATATCAAGAGAGATATCCATATCCTTCTCCTGATCCTCCTCAACTGAGGCCACACACCCCTCTCAACACTCCCCACTTGCACCCCATCACTCGTACCAGGCATCTCCTCCACTACCTGGGAGACTAGCCCCACCTGAACCCCCTCCTGTACCCCATTTCTCATTACATTTGTTTTATTTAACCTTTATTTAACTAGGCAAATCAGTTAAGAACAAACTATTATTTACAATGACGGCATACCCTCATCCGGGCAAACCCGGATGACGCTGGGCCAATTATGCACCGGCCTATGAGACCAGGTGATACCTCTTGCACTGAGATTTTACATTTTTTTACCTTTATTTTACTAGGCAAGTCAGTTAAGAACAAATTCTTATTTTCAATGACGGCCTAGGAACAGTGGGTTAACTGCCTGTTCAGGGGCAGAACGACAGATTTGTACCTTGTCAGCTCGGGGATTCGAACTTGCAACCTTTCGGTTACTAGTCCAACGCTCTAACCACTAGGCTACCCTGACCACTGCGTCACTCGGGAGCATCTCCTCCACTACCTGGGAGACTAGCCCCACCTGAAACCCCTCCTGTACCCAATTACTTGTACCAGGCATCTCCTCCGCTACCTGGTAGACAAGCTCTGCATTATCCCCCTCCTGTACCCCATCACTCGTACTGGGCATCTCCCCCCCAGTCTGAGACAATGGCTCTCCAGATACGTTCTTACCTCCTACAACAATATTATTCTGCTGCTTAACATTCCCCTCTGGTACAAGTTGCAACTCCGTGCCCTCAACACGGACAACTTGTTCCTCAGCAACAGGTGCTTTTGGCTGCTCTACTACTGTCGGCCCACCTCTCCCTACATCAGTGGGCCCAGGCGTTACGAGTACCACCTGCACCCTTCCCTCCGCCTTCTCCCTTTTCGGGCAAGCATGTCGCTTATGACCAACATCCCCACACTCAAAATACTGTTGACTACCCGTACTAGCATAAGCCATATACAGTCTCTTGTCATACTTGACTTTAAACTCCAAAGTCTGCTCCGGTGAGTCCAAAAACATAAATACCTGTCGCCAAAACGACATAACCTGTTTCAAAGCCGGGTGTTTGCAACCCACTGGACAATCTTAATTGTACTTGCAAACTTACCAAACCACAATAACTCGCGCTCCAATAGCTCCTTGGGAATAAACGGCAGTGCATTCTAAATCATTACCCTTGTTGACAGAGAACAAAGTGGCGTAACTTGAATAAACATACCTTTAAGAAGTACACCATTCTCAACCATCCAATCAACAAGACGCTTTTCTTTAAGAAACACCACCAACGCTTTATGAGTGCACACATTTATTGGGTTGAGGTGGAGGCATGTGTCAATATCTCTGACAATGTCTGTAGAGTGTCTGTTAAACATCTGAACAACAACAATTGTACACCACAAGACACCCACCTCCAACTAATAATTAGAAGGACGGATATATCTTAGAACCTATATATGGTCGCTTATATTGGGTGTAATGTTGAGTGTAATTCCAGTCCACTTCATTTCCTGTGTGACTGCTGTGTTCCATCCCTCTGTCTGTCTCTACTCTCAACAGCCTATCATTATCTCTGGGACATTATTTATCGCTCATACAGGCCTCCTCCTCCACTTCCTCCACATAATCACATTCTGTCCCTAACACACACATTTATATAGAGGAGATGAAATCAGCATTTATTATACACATCATTCTCTACCTCTTACACTGGCTCAGTCTTTTCCCCTCTATCTGTCTATTGCTTCCTTTTCTGGATGTAATCACTCTCTTTTATGAGTAGCAGAAGTGCCTCTTAGTTGTGTGGAATGGTGTTGATGTGGTTACTAAATGACAGGGAAGTGGAGATATGTGTTCTATTAGCACTGCACATTGTGGAGAGAGAAGGAGACAGGAAGATAGAGGAAGAGAGAGAAGAAGAGAGACGGAGAGAGAGGAAGAGAGAAGGAGAGAGAAGGAGAGAGACGGAGAGAGATGTAGAGAGAGGAGGAAGAGAGACAAAGAGAGACGGAGAGAGGGGAAGAGAGAGAAGGAGAGAGAAGGAGAGAGAAGGAGAGAGACGGAGAGAGATGTAGAGAGAGGAGGAAGAGAGAGGAAGAGAGACGAAGAGAGACGAAGAGTGAGGAAGGGAGATGTCGTGTCTTTGGCTATGCCGGATTACGTGATATGACATGCTATTCTATAAAATAATTTCTCCGTAATTAATATTACCTGATTAAGCTAATCATGTAAATGTAATTAACTAGAGAGTCGGGCACCAAGAAAGAATATTCATAGAGCTGTTGTCTTCCAAATAAACTCTTAAAGACCTAGTAATATTTTACATCAATAGCAGTCAATATTAATCGTCATCTTAATTCAGTCTCATCTGAAAGTTGTAAATTCTTGGTTATCTGCATGAACCCTGGCTAACAATTTGAATCAGCAATGCAAAATTGGGTTTAATTATTTATTTACTAAATACCTAACTAATCACACAGAATTACACAAACACATAATTAAATCATAACTTGATTACAAATTACGTCATAAAGGAAAACGTGCCTTGCGGGCAGAACAGATATGACAGCTTGTTACACAAAAGAAAAGGGGCTGGGTTTGAGTGAAGGAGCAGGAAGACTGAGGAACAAAGGCCGAAGCTGTGCTATCGTAAATACAGTATCTTATGCATTCTAAATTACCGCCCATTTGGAAAAGGAAAATGCAATAAATATTTACTCTGAGCTGCGCTTCGGTAGGTTGGTGGTAGATGGAAGGTCGTGTTGCCCAACCGAATCCTTTGAAGAATGTCTCTGGTTGTCAATTATTACATTGTAGTAACGTCGTTGTGTGATAGACGGGATACTCTGCCTGTTCCTTCCTAACCCTCGTTTGCATCTGCTGTTGCTAACTCAACGGCTAGGAGGTATCACTTCTGTAGTGAATAAGAGTTCAAAGTTCATACCATTCGCAATCAAAGCTCACGCTGATGTTGGCTTCGTTCTGTAGTTATTATCTGAACCATTCTGACATAGGACCGTCGTCCTCACGTCCTCGGAACAGGAGGTTATATTGTCGTCAAGGGCTTATATAGGAAGGGAGAGGAGGGCGTGTTTGAAAAGTTGTATAGCCCATGTCCCTTCACAGGGGCGGGCCACTGATTGAGCAAAGCTTTATCTTATGAAAACCCAAATCTCACATTTTAGAAGCTAAAATCACATTTCACCCCGTCATGAATAATTTAATATTCAAACATTTAAATTGAACAACAATTCCATGTGAATCCGATAACTATGATGTGTAGACTTTCCACTATAGAGTTTGTCATCTTATCATTGATGAGAATGTCTCAGATGACAACCGAACTGACATCATATTCATTAACCTGTTGCTTCTACCCGGGACGCTTGCGTCCCAACTAGAGCTCTGGAAATGCAAATGCGCTACGCTAAATGCTAATAGTATTAGTTAAAACTCAAAAGTTCATTAAAATACACATGCAGGGTATCGAATTAAAGCTACACTCGTTGTGAATCCAGGCAACAAGTCAGATTTTTAAAATGCTTTTCGGCGAAAGCATGAGAAGCTATTATCTGATAGCATGCAACACCCCAAAAGACCCACAGGGGACGTAAACAAAATAATTAGCATTTCGGCGTTACACAAACCGCACAATAAAATAGAAAACATTCATTACCTTTCACCATCTTCTTTGTTGGCACTCCTAGATGTCCCATAAACACTATTTGGGTCTTTATTTCGATTAAATCGGTCCATATAAAGCCTAGATATCGTTATATGTAGACTGTGTGATAAACGAAAAACATCGTTTCAAAACGTAACGTCATTTTTTAAAATTCAAAAAGTCGACGATAAACTTTCACAAAACACTTCGAAATACGTTTGTAATGCAACTTTAGGTATTAGTAAACGTTAATAAGCGATAAAATTCATCAGGAGGCGATGTAAAGATTATTAGCTGTCCGTCTGGAAAAATGTCCGGCTAGAAACTCAACTAAAATATCCGGTCCTAGACCGGATTAGATACGGTGTCCTGTATGTGTTTGACCAAGAAAAAACTCGAAGGGAAATGACAAGACTCTAGACACCCTGTGGAAGCTGTAGGTACTGCAACCTCAGTCAATTAATTGTGGTTCACGTTTATCAATGGGTTCAAGTAGCGCATGGATATATTTTCCCCATTTTCAGTGATCAGTTTTTCCTGTGCTTTTCGATGTAAATGCCGTTCTGGTAAAGCCACAGCAGTGATTTAACCAGTTTTTTAAACGTCTGAGTGTTTTCTATCCACACAGACTAAGCAAATGCATATACTATATTCCTGGCATGAGTAGCAGGGCGCTGAAATGTTGCGCGATTTTTAACAGAATGTTCAAAAAAGTAGAGGGTCGACTGAAGAGGTTAAGTACCACCGCATATGTTCCATTGGTCAGATTACCAGAATATAGTTCATTCCCCCCCACCTTCTGATGTTCCCATATTCTCTATGTTAACCAAGGGTTTTGCAAATGTAACCTCAGTAGGGTAGACAGAGGAAAAAGGGGGGAAGAGGTATTTGACTGTCATAGACCTACCCCCCACATGTGTTCTTCATGGTTACTGTAGATCTATGTTGTCTGGGTTAGATGTTTCCTTTGTGGTGTGGATCTATGTTGTCTGGGTTAGATGTGTTCTACGTGGTGTGGATCTATGTTGTCTGGGTTAGATGTGTTCTACGTGGTGTGGATCTATGTTGTCTGGGTTAGATGTGTTCTACGTGGTGTGGATCTATGTTGTCTGGGTTAGATGTGTTTTTCGTGGTTACTGTGGATCTATGTTGTCTGGGTTAGATGTGTTCTACGTGGTGTGGATCTATGTTGTCTGGGTTAGATGTGTTCTACGTGGTGTGGATCTATGTTGTCTGGGTTAGGTGTGTTCTACGTGGTGTGGATCTATGTTGTCTGGGTTAGATGTGTTCTACGTGGTGTGGATCTATGTTGTCTGGGTTAGATGTGTTCTACGTGGTGTGGATCTATGTTGTCTGGGTTAGGTGTGTTCTACGTGGTGTGGATCTATGTTGTCTGGGTTAGATGTGTTCTACGTGGTGTGGATCTATGTTGTCTGGGTTAGATGTGTTCTACGTGGTGTGGATCTATGTTGTCTGGGTTAGATGTGTTCTACGTGGTGTGGATCTATGTTGTCTGGGTTAGGTGTGTTCTATGTGGTGTGGATCGATGTTGTCTGGGTTAGATGTGTTCTTCGTGGTTACTGTGGATCTATGTTGTCTGGGATGTACAGACTGAGACAGTCAGTTATTTCAGAATGGGCTTCAGAGTCTGGAATATAGATCTATGGGATTAACCATAGAGGGGAAAGAGGGGATAGAGAGAAGGGATGGGATGGAGGTGTTAATCTAGCTTTGCGGTGGTGTGGTGAATTTGGCATGGGGGCTGAGAGAGATACTCAAGGTTGAGGTAATGAACGTAAGGGATTGGGGTTTGAGGGTAGGGGTGTTTGACAGATGTAGCATGTCTGCAATTTGTTTTTCTGGGTTTTTCATGTCTGCGATTTGTTTGTCTACCACTCCCCTATCTGGAGTAGTAGTGCAGGTCTGCATCCTCTCTCTCTCTCTCTCTCTCTCTCTCTCTCTCTCTCCCCCTTCACTCTGTACTTTGTTGAGCACAGGAGGGTATAAACAAACCAATCTGTTCCAGCAGACACACAGTGACCTGGACCGTCTGCTATCTAGTGCCAGAACCACTGGACTGACAGAGCGAAGAGAACACATTCCCTCCGCCAAACCAGGAGTGCCCCACTTAATAGCAGCACCAAGCTTTAGGCCTGCCTGGCCTGGTTCCAAACCAATCGCTGCCACACTCATCTACTAGTCAAGGGCTGTGTCCCAGTAGAATATGAAAAAAAAATCATTTTGTTGTGTCCTTTCCTTCATGCTCGCTGATCTGGAAAGTAGTGCCGGGTCAAAGTATTGAGGTGGAACACCATATGTTCCTTTCACATGTCAGTGGTCATGGAGAGGAGATGAGTGGCAAAGAGAGGAGAGGAAGGCAGAATAACAAAATATATGAAGGAACATAAACGCAAAGTTCCCAAGAGCAGGTGAAACTATTCTTTTAATTTCTGTTTTACCCTCTTTTCTTATTTTGGCTAATTGTATTTCTCTTTTTTCTCATGTTTTCTTCATCTCTCTCTCTGCATGCTCTCAGTTTCTAAAATAATTATTTTCATTGGACTTGTAATGAGACCACACAATGCACTCACAATATATTTTACTGAGAAACAGTGGTGTGAAGTACTTGAGTAAAAATACTTGAAAGTACTAATTAATTCATTTTGGGGAGGTAACTGTACTTTACTGTTCATTTTAAAAACAATTCACTAGATCTTAAGTGCTCATTACATTTTGAATGTTTTGCAATTCAGGGACATTTTCTAATTCACACGTTTATCAAGAGAACATCCCTGGTCATCCCTACTGCGCAAGATATGGCGGGCTCACTAAACAAATGTTTTGTTTGTAAATTATGTCTTAGTCTTGGGAGTGTGCCCTGGTCTGTTGGGACTCATAGTAGAGACCAAGACCAGCATTTGGTGTCTCATAGTAGAGACCAAGACCATACTGTGGTTCATCATAGTAGAGACCAAGACCAGACTGTGGTGTCTCATAGTAGAGACCAAGCCCAGCATTTGGTGACTCATAGTAGAGACCAAGACCAGACTGTGGTGTCTCATAGTAGAGACCAAGACCAGACTGTGGTTCATCATAGTAGAGACCAAGACCAGACTGTGGTTCCTCATAGTAGAGACCAAGACCAGACTGTGGTGTCTCATAGTAGAGACCAAGACCAGACTGTGGTGTCTCATAGTAGAGCCAAAGACCAGACTGTGGTGTCTCATAGTAGAGACCAAGACCAGACTGTGGGGTCTCATAGTAGAGACCAAGACCAGACTGTGGTGTCTCATAGTAGAGACCAAGACCAGACTGTGGTGTCTCATAGTAGAGACCAAGACCATACTGTGGTGTCTCATAGTAGAGACCAAGACCAGACTGTGGTGTCTCATAGTAGAGACCAAGACCAGACTGTTGGGTTTAGAGCAGCAGAGGTTTTCTCTTATCAAAGGCAGCTAATTCACTATTCCAATCTGTTTGTAGGTGGGACGTTTAGCACATTCATACCTTTTTATTACTTACCCTCTCCTTCATATACCGTATTTCCTAGATGGCATTGTCATTTCCCTTGCACCCTATCACCTTCCATTCAAGTTCTAAACAACCATGTCTCTCTCTCCCTGCATGTCTCTCTGAGTGTGTTCCAGACCAGTGTGATCACTGGAGAGGGAATCAGGGAGGCTGGGAGAGATTCTGTTGCCTCCTACTCTGCTGGTGTGGCGGTTAGTATTCCCAGAGAGCAAACGGGCCACTCTAACAGCACAACTGAATTAGCAGGCGCTGGAGAGTTCATTGTGCTGTTGACTTTCTGTCCCCTGTGGGAGCACACTATAATTGCTACTCTAATTAGTATTTTTCTGCCATGCAGCCAGTAATTCATAGTCACCTTCAAGCAAATTCATCCAGGCAGGCAGGGAGACAGACTGACAGCCAGGCAGGCAGGCAGGGAGACAGACAGGGAGACAGGGAGGCAGGCAGGGAGAGAGGGAGGGAGACAGGCTGACAGGGAGACAGCCAGGCAGGCAGGCAGGGAGACAGACAGGCAGGCAGGGAGGGAGACAGGCAGCCAGGCAGGCAGGGAGGGAGGGAGACAGGCAGCCAGGCATGCAGGGAGGCAGGGAGACAGCCAGGCAGGCAGGGAGGCAGGGAGACAGGTTGACAGCCAGGCAGGCAGGGAGAGAGACAGGCTGACAGCCAGCCAGGCAGGCAGGGAGGGAGGGAGGCAGTGAGGGAGGGAGGGAGGCAGGCTGACAGCCAGGCAGTCAGGGAGGCAGACAGGGAGACAGGCTGACAGCCAAGCAGGCAGGCAGGCAGGGAGACAGGCTGACAGCCAGGCAGGCAGGCAGGGAGACAGACAGGGAGGCAGGCTGACAGCCAGGCAGGCAGGCAGGGAGGCAGACATGCAGGGAGACAGGCTGACAGCCAGGCAGGCAGGGAGGCAGGCTAACAGGGAGGCAGGCAGGAAGCACACTGTCTGTCCGTCCATATAGTCACAGTCACAGCCATCGCTTTGCTGTCTCTTTACTGTCGATCAGGAACACAGTTGCCCTCTCTCACTGACTTACTCGCTCACCCTCTCTCGTTCGTTTTCTCTCTCCGTCTCTCTTCTCTGTGCTCTTTCTCTCTCATAAACATGTATTCCCAAACACTCATATACTGTATCACAGTTTGCATTCTCATTTTTATTAACACTCACTCACAATTCTGTTTTGTGTCTTGCTCCAATCACAGCTCCACTGAAGATAACCAATAATAAGGGTGGGATGCACCAACATGGATGAACTTTTAAACTGGGTTAAATAATGGTTTATCTATTCATCCTGTGCACCACATTTTAAACCTAGTTTTAAATTAATCCTAGTTAATCCTCTAATCTAAATTAAATTTTCACTTTATACCTAGATTAATTTTAAGCCTGCTCAATAAACATTTGAGCAAACCCATGGTGGATGGGGACCTTTCTGGACTCCACAAGTCAACTGTCTGCAGGATTGTAGTCAGAGTTTCCAGTGCTATTGCCAGTCTGAAGAAACAGTACATAAACTTCAAGTCTACAGAGGAAGCAGCAGCTGGATTTTACAGGAGAGCAAGATTCCAGTGCTACAGAGGAAGCAGCAGCTGGATTTTACAGGAGAGCTAGATTCCAGTCCTACAGAGGAAATAGCAGCTGGATTTTACAGGAGAGCTACATTCCAGTCCTACAGTGGAAATAGCAGCTGGATTTTACAGGATAGCTAGATTCCAGTCCTACAGAGGAAATAGCAGCTGGATTTTACAGGAGAGCTACATTCCAGTCCTACAGTGGAAATAGCAGCTGGATTTTACAGGAGAGCTACATTCCAGTCCTACAGAGGAAATAGCAGCTGGATTCCAGTTCTACAGTGGAAATAGCAGCTGGATTTTACAGGAGAGCTACATTCCAGTCCTACAGAGGAAATAGCAGCTGGATTTTACAGGAGAGCTACATTCCAGTTCTACAGTGGAAATAGCAGCTGGATTTACAGGAGAGCTACATTCCAGTCCTACAGAGGAAATAGCAGCTGGATTTTACAGGAGAGCTACATTCCAGTTCTACAGTGGAAATAGCAGCTGGATTTTACAGGAGAGCTACATTCCAGTCCTACAGAGGAAATAGCAGCTGGATTTTACAGGAGAGCTACATTCCAGTTCTACAGTGGAAATAGCAGCTGGATTTTACAGGAGAGCTACATTCCAGTCCTACAGTGGAAATAGCAGCTGGATTTTACAGGAGAGCAAGATTCCCAGGTGTACTAAGGGCAATCAAATCAAATCAAATCAAATGTATTTATATAGCCCTTCGTACATCAGCTGATATCTCAAAGTGCTGTACAGAAACCCAGCCTAAAACCCCAAACAGCAAACAATGCAGGTGTAAAAGCACGCCTGCAATAGACTGTCCACACATTCCCATTCCCAGACCTGGTAGTGAGAATGGACAACTATTCTGTAATCGGAAAGGTTACTACTTCATCAACGTGCAGGCTGTCTGTGATGACAAAGGTCAGCTCACCAACATCGTAGCTAGATGGCCAGGATCCACCCATGACAGCAGAATCTGACAATAGTCGTCTGTGTACAATGCTGGAAAAGGGGGCATATGAAGGCCACCTACTAGGTGACAATGGATATGCCTGTCATGGGTATCTTAGCACCCACGAGTCTGACAAGCTCAGTTTGGGCTCCATTTGTAGAGCAAATACGCAGGGTCAACATTTAGTGACCTAGAGAACAGAACAAGCTTGGTTTGACTTGTATTTGACTCCCATTTAAGATCTGTAAGGGATTTTTGAATTGAATCAAAGTCAGGCTTAAGTTCACAAATGGCCTGGTGCACCGAGGTGGAACAGTGTTATGAATATTACTTAAATACAAGTAAAACCAAGCTCATGCTGTTCTCTAGGTCACTAAATGTTGACCCTGAAGACCTGTGTATTTGCGCTACAAATGGAGCCCAAATTGAGCTTGTTTCTCAATATAAGTACCTGGGTGCCTAGATTGATGACAAGTTCTCCTTCGTAACGCAAATATAGAATCTGACTAAGAAGCTCAGATCTAAGATTTTAAAAATGTACATTGAAATAAAGCATGCCTCAGTATTGAAAAAACACTTCTCCCTGTATTGGATTTGAGTGATGTTGTTTATGCAACACCCTCTGTTTTGAAACGCTTGGGCTCAGTCTACCATTCCGCATTACGTTTTATCACAGGGGACATTTGAGAAGCAATCTTACAGAAACTGCCTCCATATTGTAAGGACCCTGGGAAGGCTGAGCGTTGGAGGCCTCTTCCCCGCCTGTTTCATTACAATATGGAACTTCATTAATAAGTTAAGAATCATAAGTTACTAAACCTGTTCTCAGGAATGGATAACACTAGAGCTCCCTTCAGTCTCCACAGATTTGGGAAACTCTGCGTTTAGTTTTTTTGCCCCTAATTTGTGGAACAATCTGCAATCACTGCAGTTAGATGTGCTGGTGCAACTCAGGCAGCTTACATTATTATTGAGGACCTCAATGAAGTTGAATGGGATTGATTTGATTAAATATGTTTATTTTGTTATTGTGTGCTGAAATATATTGTTTTTTACAAATATGTGTGTATGTTGTTTTATTATTCTGTTTGTATACTAGTGTTTACAGGGCTCTCTTGTCAAATAGATTTTGACTCTCAATGTTAAAATAAAGGTTAAATAAAAATACAAAATGTTGAAAGAGAAGTAGAGAAGGAGAACTAACATAGAAAGAGCTATAGTTGCTATTCACAAGGTGACCGCTCTCTCCTTTCCTTTCCTTTCCTACTTCTTCTTCTGAATGGATTAGTTTTCTTTTTCATTTGCTTTGTTCTCCTCCTGCAAGCGATTCAATCCCACACTGGGCGGAGAGATGGGTTTGGTTTCATCTCGTCCCTGGCTCCCACACTACCTCTCCCTCTCATTCTCTCCTCTTGTGTCTCAACTCCTCCTTGAAGTCACCTTGTTCTCAGAGCTCATCAATCTCTGTGTGGATCCCTTCACAAACATGGCTCCCTTGCCCTCCATCCTTCCTCGTCTCCTTGCCCCCTCTGTCCTTCCTCTTCATCTCCTCTCCTCTACTCTGTTCTTCCCTCCAGCCCTAATTTCTCTCTTCTCTTCTCTTCTCCTCTCCTTTCCTCACTGTCTCCTCTCCTCTCTCTCTTCTCTTCTCTTCTCTTCTCCTCTCCTTTCCTCACTGTCTCCTCTCCTCTCTCCTCTCCAGTTAATAGCCTTGCATTTGGTTCTGTCTTTCTCCTTTGTCTCTATTATTGCATCTTATTTCCAATCCCTGTCCCCCTTTAGTGACTCTCTCCTACTAGCTTGCCAGTTTCTGTCTCTCGCAGGCCTTTTAGCAGTTGTTTTCTTAGTCTGCCAGTGCCCTCCACCTATCATTTGTTATGACTTTTCATCCCACTGCCTCTTCATCTCTTCATTTTCCTGCTCTCTCCCCCTCTCTCTCTATCTAGTCTTTGAAGTGAGAAGGGGACAGGTGTGGAGGCATGTCCCTTTAAGGACTGTAACAGCGCTCCTGGATTCAGACAGTAATAGAGAAGAGGAAGAAAGAGAGAGGGAGTGAGAGAAGACAGCACGGAGAGGAGACGAGAGAGGAGAGAGGAGAGAGGAGAGGAGAGGAGAGGAGAGGAGAGGAGAGGAGAGGAGAGGAGAGGAGAGGAGAGGAGAGGAGAGGAGAGGAGAGTGTTTTTGTTTTCTCATACCATGGTGGGCCCAGGAGATGATGAGGGGTCTTTGATGTGCACGGTTTCAGCCCCTCTCTCTGCTTCCCTCCCTCCTTCTCTCCCGTTCTTCCTCCCTCTATCTCCTTCTCTCTGCCTCTTTTCTTTTTCTCTGCCACACTGTCCAATTGAGTAGGCCCAATGTTGTTGTTTTCTCTCTTCTCTCCCCCCTTCTCTCCATCTCTATCTTTCTACCCCGCCCTTTCATTTCTATTGACTTGTTTCATTTCTTCTGTCTATCATTTTGCATGACAGGATTTGACAATTTTGAAGTTACACTTCTTGACAATTGTGCCACTGGGCACAGATGTCATTTCAACGTCTAAGTATTGGTTGTCAACTAATGTGAAATCAACAAAAAAAATGCAAAATTTTATTGAAAAAAAAATGACATTCCCATATGTTGATGACTTTTTGCAAATCCAATCAGTTTTCCACATTGATTCAACGTCATCACATTGAATTATGTTGTTGAAATGACTTGGGAACAACGTTGATTCAACCAGTTGGTGTGCTGTTGCATCCACACACCTGCTCCATTCTCTTGCCCCCACTCTCTCTCTCTCTCTCTCTCTCTCTCTCTCTCTCTCTCTCTACCACACACACACATGATTAAATAACACACAGACACTCAGACACACACACAGACACTCAGACACACACACAGGCACTCAGACATAGACACACAGACAATCAAACACACACAATCACACACATACAATCACACACACACAATCACACACATACAATCACACACACACACAATCACACACATAAAACCACACAGACACAATCACACACACACAATCACACACACACAATCACATACACACTATCACACACACACAATCACACACACACAATCACACACACACTCAATCACACACATACAATCACACAGACACTCACCTTTTTCCCTGTGGCATAACGCCTGTATAGACTGTAGCTGTGAACCAGTGCTGTGCTTGATAGCTGTTCCCTGAGCTAGAGTTTCTCCTGTCCCTCCCTGGCTAGTGCTTTCCATCACTCTGATGGTCTCTTCCTGCCATAACAGCTCGTGCTCTCTCTCTCTCTCTCTCCAGCTGGCTGCTCACCAAACAGAGCACCGCAGCTGTTCTCCTCAACTTCACTGTTTTCAGGAGGGATATTATCTTTGGTGCTGACAACTCAATTCATTACCTGCTTTAACAACTCAGACAGCTTGCTATATTTATTTCTCTACTATAGTGGTAGTTCTTTTATCCGTTTTGGGTGTGATGATGCATGCGTGGGGTGTTGGATGTTTTTGCATACCGAGTAGAACGATAAACACATCAGTCAACTGTAAAGATGACTTCATGGTTACTCTATTCCAGTTTTGCCATGGTTCACTCTAGCAGGGTCGAATATGAATCATACTCTCAATACACACTATCTCTCTTCTCTCCTCTCTTTGCAGTCTGGTTAGTTGTTATCCTAAAGCCCCACCCACTCTCCACTCCCTCTCTCTTCCTCCCTCTCCCAACTCCCTATATCTCCCTTTCTCTTCCTCTCCCCACTCCCTATATCTCCCTTTCTCTTCCTCCCTCTCCCCACTCCCTATATCTCACTCTCTCACATACCAACACTGAGAGAGATACCAACACTGAGAGAGATACCAACATAGAAAAACTTACCAACAATGAGCGAGATACCAACACTGAGCGAGATACCAACACTGAGAGAGATATACCAACCCTGAGAGATACCAACAGAGATCAGAGGATCAGACCAACATTGGGAGAGATACCAACATTGAGAGAGATACCACCACTGAGAGAGATACCAACACAGAAAAACATACCAACACTCAGAGAGATACCAACACTGAGAGATACCAACACAGAGAGATATGCCAACACAGAGAGATACCAACACTGAGAGACATGCCAACACTGAGAGAGATACCAACACAGAGAAACATACCAACACTGAGAGAGATACAAACACTGAGAGAGATGCCAACACAGAGAGATACCAACACTGAGAGACATGCCAACACAGAGAGATACCAACACTGAGAGACATGCCAACACTGAGAGAGATGCCGACACTGAGAGAGATGCCAACACAGAGAGACATACCAACACTGAGATAGATGCCAACACTGAGAGAGATGCCGACACTAAGAGAGATGCCAACACTGAGAGATACCAACACAGAGAAACATACCAACACTGAGAGGCATACAACACTGAGAGACATACCAACACCGAGAGAGATATCAACACCGAGGATCATACCAACATTGAGAGAGATACCAACATTGAGAGAGATACCAACACAGAAAAACATACCAACACTCAGAGAGATGCCAACACTGAGAGAGATGCCAACACTGAGAGAGATACCAACACAGAGAAACATACCAACACTGAGAAACATACCAACACTGAGAAACATACCAGCACTAGGAGACATGCCCACACTGAGAGAGACACCAACACTGAGAGACATACCAACACTGAGAGAGATGCCAACACTGAGAGAGATACCAACACAGAGAAACATACCAACACTGAGAAACATACCAACACCGAGAAACATACCAGCACTAGGAGACATGCCCACACTGAGAGAGACACCAACACTGAGATACATACCAACACTGAGAGAGATACCAACACTGAGAGAGATACCAACATAGAAAAACATACCAACACTGAGAGAGATACCAACACTGAGCGAGATACCAACACTGAGAGAGAGACATACAACACTGAGAGAGAGCCATACAACACTGAGAGAGATACCAACACTGAGAGACATACAACACTGAGAGACATACCAACCCTGAGAGAGATACCAACACAGAGGATCAGACCAACATTGGGAGAGATACCAACACTGAGAGAGATACCAACACAGAAAAACATTCCAACACTGAGAAAGATACAAACACTGAGGTAGATGCCAACACAGAGAGATACCAACACTGAGAGGCATGCCAACACAGTGAGATACCAACACTGAGAGACATGCCAACACAGAGAGATACCAACACTGAGAGACATACCAATACTGAGAGAGATGCTGACACAGAGAGATGCCAACACTGAGAGATACCAACACAGAGAAACATACCAACACTGAGAGACATACAACACTGAGAGACATACCAACACAGAGAGAGATACCAACACCGAGGATCATACCAACATTGAGAGAGATACCAACATTGAGAGAGATACCAACACTGAGAGAGATACCAACACAGAAAAACATACCAACACTCAGAGAGATACCAACACTGAGAGAGATACCAACACTGAGAGAGATACCAACACAGAGAAACATACCAACACTGAGAGAGATGCGAACACAGAGAGAGATACCAACACAGAGAGAGATGCCAACAATGAGAGAGATACCAACACAGAGAAACATACTAACACTGAGAGATGCCAACACTGAGAGAGATACCAACACTGAGAGACATGCCAACACAGATAGATACCAACACGGACAGACATGCCAACACTGAGAGAGATACCAACACTGACAGAGATAGTCTGGTCCTCCTTGTTGTACTATTGCATCAGCTAGCTGCTGTGTGATTCTTGTACCCTATGGGCAAACAGAGTGGCTTAAACCTGGTTTATTCCTTGTTACCCTCTGGAGGTCTGTCCAGCAGCAGGCAGCCTCAGCACCCGCCCACCCCCAGCAGAGTCAGGGTCCGATGGGTACCGCCACATCCCCTTGAAGCGTGGAGGAAGTCATCTACTAGTCACACCACTCTCCCATGAGCCCCATGCTTTGAAATATTCAACTGTGGGAAGCGCCCAACAATAGAGGTGCATTCAAACTATGTGTATGTTCTTATGAAAGTTTCTTGTCTAAATTTCAGACACTATCTTATCCTTTGCTGCATGTTACCACCACCAGTCCCAGCACCACTGGATATTTCACACAGACTTGTTCATCTAAGGCTTGACTACTATCTCTGAATACACTGGTTGGCTACAACATGGCCAGCAGCTGTGGAATCTTCTAATTAGTACAATTTGGGCCGAATCTTGACTTGCTTTATATTATAGCTATGTCATGAACAGTTGTGCTCTGGATAGCCACAATAAGGTGGTGTTTTATATCACAGAAGCTGTAACGGTTGTCGTCTGGAGATAGAGAGGACCAAAGTGCAGCGTTGTTAGTGTTCATCATTTTAATGGAAAACTGAACACTTCAAAAACACAAAACAACAAAGTGACAACCGAAACAGTTCTATCTGGTGCAGACACACAAAGTCTGAAAATAACCACCCACAAACCCCAACAGAAAACAGGTTAGCTAAATATGGTTCCCAATCAGAGACAATGACTAACACCTGCCTCTGATTGAGAACCATAACAGGCCGAACAAGAAACCCAACCTAGAAACACAAAAACATAGAATACCCACCCAACTCACATCCTGACCAACTAAAACAAAGAAATAACACAAGAACTCGGGTCAGAACGTGACAGTACCACCCCTCCCCCCAAGGTGCGGACTCCGGCCGCAAAACCTGAACCTATAGGGGAGGGTCTGGGTGGGCATCTGTCCGCGATGGCGGCTCTGGCGCTGGACGTGGACCCCACTCCACCATAGTCTTAGTCCGCTTCTGTGGCCTCCTAGGAACGGCGACCCTCGCCGCCAACCTAGGACTGGCAACCCTACTAAAGGGCCCCACTGGACTGAGGGGCAGCTCCGGACTGAGGGGCAGCTCCGGACTGAGGGGCAGCTCCGGACTGAGGGGCAGCTCAGGACTGAAGGGTAGCTCAGGACTGAGGGGTAGCTCAGAACTGAGGGGTAGCTCAGGACTGAAGGGTAGCTCAAGATTGAAGGGTAGCTCAGGACTGAAGGGTAGCTCAGGACTGAAGGGTAGCTCAGGACTGAAGGGTAGCTCCGGACTGAGGGGCAGCTCCGGACTGAGGGGCAGCTCCGGACTGAATGGCAGCTCCGGACTGAAGGGCAGCTCCGCTGGTGGCTACTGGCTGGCTGGCGGCTCTGGCGGCTTCTGGCTGGCGGCTCTGGCGGCTCCTGGCTGGCTGGCAGCTCTGGCGGCTCAGCATAGACTGGTGGCTCTGGCGGGAGACAGACTGGCGGCTCTGGCGGCTCAGGACAGACTGGCGGCTCTGGACAGACGGGAGACTCTGGCGGCTCAGGACAGACGGGAGACTCTGGCGGCTCAGGACAGACGGGAGACTCTGGCGGCTCAGGACAGACGAGGCGCACTGTAGGCCTGGGGGGGGGCACACGGGTAGCCCCAGGGAGAGGGAGAGGAAAAGAGAGAGAGCAAGAGAGGAGAGTTAAAAGAAACATGCATAGTGAGAGAGGGAGGAGAAAGCAAGAGAGAGAGAGATGATGCAGGGATGGGAAGAGAGAGAAAGGGGCAGGAGAGGACACCTGAGAAGTGTTTTTTTTTTACCTTTATTTAACTAGGCAAGTCAGTTAAGAACAAATTCTTATTTTCAATGACGGCCTAGGAACAGTGGGTTAACTGCCTGTTCAGGGGCAGAATGACAGATTTGTACCTTGTCAGCTCGGGGGTTTGAACTTGCAACCTTCCGGTTACTAGTCCAACACTCTAACCACTAGGCTACGCTGCCACCCCATACTAGTCTTGTATACTGTATGGAGTTGCAGGGTCCTCACCCTCCTTTACCCTACCAGCCAGAGACAGACAGGTTCAAGTCTCCAAGGCCTCCAACAACTGTCTGGAGAGCAGTGATATCCCATACAGTGGGAGAGCTACCCCCTAGAGAGTGGGAGAGCTACCCCCTAGAAAGTGGCAGAGCTACCCCCTAGAGAGTGGCAGGACTACCCCCTAGAGAGTGGCAGGACTACCCCCTAGAGAGTGGCATGACTGCCTCCTAGAGAGTGGCAGGACTACCCCATAGAGAGTGGCAGGACTACCCCCTAGAGAGTGGCAGCACTACCCCCTAGAGAGTGGCAGGACTACCTCCTAGAGAGTGGCAGGACTACCCCCTAGAGAGTGGCAGGACTACCTCCTAGACAGTGGAAGAGCTACCCCCTAGAGAGTGGCAGAGCTACCCCCTAGAGAGTGGCAGGACTACCCCCTAGAGAGTGGCAGGACTACCCCCTAGAGAGTGGCAGGACTACCCCCTAGAGAGTGGCAGAGCTACCCCCTAGAGAGTGGCAGGACTACCCCCTAGAGAGTGGCAGGACTATCCCCTAGAGAGTGGCAGAGTTACCCCCTAGAGAGTGGCAGGACTACCCCCTAGAGAGTGGCAGGACTACCCCCTAGAGAGTGGCAGGACTACCCCCCTAGAGAATGGCAGAGCTACCCCCTAGAGAGTGGCAGGACTACCCCCTAGAGAGTGGCAGAGCTACCCCCTAGAGAGTGACAGGACTAACTCCTAGAGAGTGGCATGACTTCCTCCTAGAGAGTGGCAGAGCTACCCCCTAGACAGTGGGGCTAAAGTATATTTTCTACTAGTCATCTCTACTATGTGGCTGTTTGCATGTTGGCGTGTGTGTGTTGACCTCTGTGCTTGCCAGCCACTGAATGTGTGAGATTTGGTGCAGTGCTCATCATGTCCTAACTGCGGTGATGGCTCACCCATCTGCTGTCCGAGCAGGAGCACCATCAGAAGTGCGTTCAGCCCCACTCAGAGCTCTCAGCCCCCGTCAGACAGACACTCTGCAAGGGGGCTATTAAACCTCCATCAGCTTTTCCAAAACCACAACCAATGGACAGACCCAGCAGAAGCCTTTATACTGTAACTGCCTCACAACAGTAATTATGTTCTCCTTATAAAGGAAGAGCTGATGGAGCGTCTTGTACTTATGTTAATCTATCAACCCCTTCTTATATCTCCCCTTTTCGTTCTCTCCCTCTCTCTTTCTCCCTATCAATTCAATTCAAAGGGCTTTATTGGCATGGGAAACATATGTTTACATTGCCAAAGCAAGTGAAATAGAAAATAAAAAATTGTGAAATTAACAATATAAAATTAACAGTAAATGTTACACTCACAAAAGTTCCAAAGGAATAGAGACAATAGAAATGTCATATTTTGTCTGTAAACAGTGTTGTAACGATGTGCAAATCGAGCAACCAATAAAGAACAAACACCATTGTAAATACAACATAAATATGGGTTGTAATTACAAAGGTGTGTGTTCTTCACTGGTTGCCTTTTTCTTGTGGCAACAGGTCACAAATCTTGCTGCTGTGATGGCACACCGTAGTATTTTCACCCATATTAGTGTCTCTAATATGGTCATACATTTGGCAGGTGGTTAGGAAGTACAGCTCAGTTTCTCCCTCTCTCTCTCTCTTTATCTCCCTATTTTTTTCTCCCTCTCTCTCTCTTTATCTCCCTATCTTTCTCTCTCTCTCTCTCTTTCTTTCTTTCATTCACTATTTCTCTCTTTCTTTCTTTCATTGACTATTTCTCTCTTTCACTCTTCTTCCCGCCCTCTCTCTCTCACTTTCTCTCACTCTCTCTCTGCTTCTATTTCAATCTCCCTCTCTGCTTCTATTTCAATCTCCCTCTCTGCTTCTATTTCAATCTCCCTCTCTGCTTCTATTTCAATCTCCCTCTCTGCTTCTATTTCAATCTCTCTCTCTCTCTCTTTCTCTCTCTCTCTCTCTCTCTCTCTCTCTCTCTCTCTCTCTCTCTCTCTCTCTCTCTCTCTCTCTCTCTCAATTCAATTCAATTCAAGGGGCTTTATTGGCATGGGAAACATATGTTAACATTGCCAAAGCAAGTGAGGTAGATAATATACAAAAGTGAAAATAGAGTAAAAATTAACACTAAACATTACATTCACAGAAGTTCCAAAATAATAAAGACATTTCAAATGTCATATTATATATATATATATATATATATATATATATATATATATATATATATGCATAGCTCACACTATATTTACAAAGGTGTTTGTTCTTCACTGGTTGCCCTTTTCTTGTGGCAACAGGTCAAAAATCTTGCTTCTGTGGTGGCACACTGGTATTTCACCTCTCTCTCTCTCTCTCTCTCCCTCTTTCCGATGCAGATCTGTGATAAGGAGTGGCACTATTACGTCATTAACGTGGAGTTTCCTGTGGTGACACTCTACGTGGACGGAGTGACCTACGACCCTTACCTGGTGACAGACGATTGGCCGATCCACCCCTCTCAGATTGACGTACAGCTCACTGTGGGCGCCTGCTGGCAAGGTGATGATGATGGTGATGATGACAATTACAATGACAATGATGATGAAAATGATTATGATGAAAATGCAACTAGCTCTGTCTTAAGTCAGAATGAGATGTTTCTCAAAGTCAAATTTCAAAGTGTTTAATGTTAAGTTTAGGTATTAACTCAGAATTTTGTATTTATGTTTAAGGTTAGGCATTAACTCCGAATGGTTAAGGTAAGGGTTAAGGTTTGGGAAAGGCTTAAAACAAACATCTCAGCCTCCCGAGTGGCGCAGCGGTCTAAGCCACTACATCGCTGTGTTTGATCCCAGGCTGTGTCACAACCGGCCGTAAACGGGAGTCCCATAGGGCAGTGCATAATTGTCCCAGTGTCGTCC
Source organism: Oncorhynchus nerka (assembly GCF_034236695.1). NCBI lineage: Eukaryota > Metazoa > Chordata > Actinopteri > Salmoniformes > Salmonidae > Oncorhynchus > Oncorhynchus nerka. The sequence continues at coordinate 82,260,089 of NC_088409.1, read as the reverse complement.
GTGTTAGGGGAGGGTTTGGCTGGGGATGCTTTACTTGGCTCATCACGCTCTAGCGACTCCTTGTGGTGGGCTGGGCGGCTGCAGGCTGACTTCGGTCGTCAGTTGAACAGTTTCCTTCGACACGTTGGTGAGGCTGGCTTCCGGGTTAAGTTAAGCGGGTCACGTTTCGGAGGACGCGTGACTCGACCTTCGCCTCTTACGAGCCCGTTGGGGAGTTGCAGCAATGAGACAAGATTGTAATTGGATTGATATCACGATATTGGGGGGGGGGGGGGGGGTAAAATTACAACAGAAAAAATATATATATACAGTACCAGTCAAAAGTTTGGAAACACCTACTCATTCAAGTTTTTTTTAAACTATTTTCTACATTGTAGAATAATAGTGAAGACATCAACAGTATGAAATAACACATATGGGCATTATCTCAACCAGCTTCACCTGGAATGCTTTTCCAACAGTCTTGTAGGAGTTCCCACATATGCTGAGCCCTTGTTGGTGCTTTTCCTTCACTCTGCGGTCCAACTCAACCCAAACCAGCTCAATTGGGTTGAGGTCAGGTGATTGTGGAGGCCAGGTCATCTGATAAAGCACCCCATCACTCTCCTTTTTGGGCAAGTAGACCTTACATGGCCTGTAGGTGTATTGGGTCGTCCTGTTGAAAAACCAATGATAGTCTCACTAAGCGCAAACCAGATGGGATGGCGCATCGCTGCAGAGTACTGTGGTAGCCATGCTGGTCAAATGTGCCTTGAATTTTAAATAAATTACAGACAGTGTCACCAGCAAAGCACCCCCACACCATCAGACTTTCTCCTCCATGCTTCACGGTGGGAACCACACATGCAGAGATCATCCGTTCACCTTCTCTGCGTCTCACAAAGACAAACCCGTTAGAACCAAAAATCTCAAATTTGGACTCATCACACCAAAGGACATGGTGCCACCGGTCTAATGTCCATTGCTCATGTTTCTTTGCCGAAGTAAGTATCGTCTTCTTATTGGTGTCCTTTAGTAGTGATTTCTTAGCAGCAATTTGACCATGAAGGCCTGATTCACGCAGTCTCCTCTGAACAGTTGATGTTGAAATGTGTCTGTTACTTGAACTTTGAAGCATTTATTTGGGCTACAATCTGAGGGCAGTTAACTCTACTGAACTTGTCCTCTGCAGCAGAGGTAACTCTGAGTCTTCCTTTCCTGTGGCGGTCCTCATCAGAGATAGTTTCATCATCGCGCTTGATAGTTTTTGTGACTGCACTTGAAGAAACTTTCAAAGTTCTTGAAATGTTCCGTCTTAAAGTAATGATGGACTGTCGTTTCTCTTTGCTTATTTGAGCTGTTCTTGCCATAATATGGACTTGGTCTTTTACCAAATCTTCTGTCTACCATCCCTACCCTGTCACAACACAACTGATTTGTTTCCACATCTCCCAATGTCCTCAGACATGAATGGACATCGAATACTGACTTGTATCATGGGTGACCTGACTGGAAAATGATGACGATAATAAAAATGATGACGATCCGCAACCAATGTCTTGCCCCTGTTATGTGCCCCTATTGACTGGTTCTATGTGAGAAAATGTTTTGGGGATCTGCCATGACAGTTGATCAATTAGGCCGACTGGACAAGTAGTGTCAGATTTTCTCTCTCCAGACCAAAGATAACAATGGCTGTCTTCAAGTGCCGTGTGCATAACGTGTATTTTTGACCATGAATGAACCTAACTGCCGGAAGCTTTCATCCATATTCGATGCACAATGAAGATGAAAAGTGGAGATACAATCAAGCTGTCTTCAGCAACGCCTGATGCCCAGTTAAAAGTTCACTTCTCCTACTCTAGAGCCTACTATTAGCTAAATGACTGTATGAATGTGTCTAATGATGCGTAGCCCTAAATGATGTGCAGAGATAGGTCAGGCCATTTTCAACAGGGTGGAATGACAGGAGGAGAGGAGGTGAGGAGAAGAGAGGAGGAAAGGAGAGGTGAGGAGAAGAGGGGAGGAAAGGAGAGGTGGGGAGAAGAGAGGAGGAAAGGAGAGGTGAGGAGAAGAGATGAGAGGAGAGGAGGCGAGAAGACGAGAGGAGGGTAGGACAGGAGGTGAGGTGAGAAGAGAAGTGAGGAGAGGAGAGGAGAAGAGAAGAGAAGAGAGGAGAGGAGAGGAGAGGAGAGGAGAGGAGAGGAGAGGAGAGGAGAGGAGAGGAGAGGAGAGGAGAGGAGAGGAGAGGAGAGGAGAGGGTAGAGGAGAGGAGAGGAGAGGGTAGAGGAGAGGAGAGTAAGGACAGGAGGTGAGGAGAGGAGGAGAGGAGAGGGAGAGGAGAGGAGAGGAGAGGAGAGGAGGGAGAGGAGAGGAGAGGAGAGGAGAGGAGAGGAGAGGAGAGGAGAGGGGAGGGGAGGGGGGGGGAGGGGAGGAGAGGAGAGGAGAGGAGAGGAGAGGAGAGGAGAGACAACGGGCGGATCATTTTTTGGCAGATGGGGTTGAATGGCAGATAGAGTTGTGTAGCCCTGAAGAAGGGATTAGTAGACCTTGAATAGAGGAGGAGGTCAGCGACCATTAGGCCTCTCTGAAGGGAACTAAGCCCTCAGTAACCACCCTGTTATCTTTACACAGTGCTATTAGCTCTGACGATTGCCTTTTCAAAGGCTTTAGCTGCGAGCGGACCGCCTTATTGACGAGCTCAATGTGCCACTGACAAGCTCTAGTGAAAGTTGCTTCAAACTTCAAGAGGAGTCTGGCTGCTTTCTGGGGTAATCACAGCTGAAGAATGATTATTCTCCCTGGCTGTGAAGGAATTTGCGACTTGATTTGTTCGTTTTACATTATCGTTTTAATAAGGGAAGGAAAATTTCATGGAAAAAGCTCAGAATGTGTCAATACAGTCAATGGACTATTCTTCATGCCAGCGGATTGAGAGTGTGCACTCTGTGTGTGTTTATCACGCAGACCATGCAGTGCATGCAGTGCTCAGTGCATGCAGACAGAGGCCAGGCTGCAGTTTAAATCCCCCCTCTCTCTCTCTCTCTCTCTCTCTCTCTAATGATCTCCTGAAGGCAATTAGAATTGTATGTGGTGTGGTGCTGCCAACAGGCTCACAGTGAGAAATGACCTGGAATCAGTAGCCTGTCTCCAGCCCATATGCCTAGTAATGTCACAGACAGTACAGTAACAGTAACATTAGTAGAGAGAGAGGGGAGGACTCAGGACCTGTCTGGTTGAAGTACATGCTGGGAGACCTGAAGCATACGAAGGCCGTTAACAGTGGGATTGCTGTGTGCTACTGTCACTCATTACTGACTTTTTAGTCATTGGCTATTGAGGGTTCTGAAAGGATTTCCCTTCGTTCTACATAATAATAGTGTAACTGTATTTAGTTATTATTCTTGAACTGTCACCTCTGTGTGTAGGTGGTGAGGTTACGAAGCCGCGGTTCACTCAGTACTTCCGGGGCAGTCTGTCAGGGCTGACCATCAGGCCAGGGAAGATAGAGAGCCAGAAGGTCATCTCCTGTCTACAGGCCTGCAAGGAAGGACTGGACATCAACTCACTGGAGAGCCTGGGCAAGGGCATCAAGGTAAGGCAACAGAAACACACACACATACACACACACACACACACACACAGAGAGACACACAAACACATTCAAATGCTGATACATTGCATTCAGAAAGTATTCAGACCCCTTGATTCTTTCCACATTTTGTTACCTTACAGTCTTGTTAGGAAATTAATTTAATTGTTTTTTTTCCCTCATCAATTTACACATAATTCCCCATAAAGAAAGATCCAAAAAAGGTTTTTAGAATTTTTTTGCACATTTATTACAAATAAAAAACTGAAATATCACATTTTCTCAAAGGTTCTCCCATTAACACAGATAAACTCTGGAGCTCTGTCAGAGTGACCATCGGGTTCTCTGTCCACTCCCTGACCAAGGCCCTTCTCCCCTGATTGCTCAGTTTGGCCGGGCAGCCAGCTCTAGGAAGAGTTTTGGTGGTTCCAAACTTCTTCCATTTAAGAATGATGGAGGCCACTGTGTTCTTGGGGACCTTCAATGCTGCAGAAGATTTTTGTTACACTTCCCCAGATCTGTGCCACGACACAATCCTGTCTTGGAGCTCTATGGAGAATTATTTCGACCTCATAGCTTGGTATTTGCTCTGACATGCACTGTCAACTGTGGTACCCTATATAGACAGGTCTAGACAGCCTTTCAAAATCATGTTCTATCAATTGAATGTACCACAGGTGGACTCCAATCAAGTTGTAGAAACATCTCAACTATGATCAATGGAAACACGATGCACTTGAGCTCAATTTTGAGTCTCATAGCAAAGGGTCTAAATACTTAGTAGATAAGGTATTTCATTTATTTATTTATTTTTATAAATTTGCAAACATTTCTAAAAACCTGTTTTCGCTTTGTTATTATGGTGTTTTGTGTGTAGATGGATAAGGGGGGAAAAGTATTTCATCCATTTTAGATTATGGCTGTGTCTGCCGACCCAGGAAAAAGGGATGGGGTCTGAATACTTTCCGAATGCACTGTATATACTGTCATGGCGTTGCTCTCTTTGGGTACAGAAAGCCCATTCCCCTCTCCCTGCCTCCCCCTTTCCTCCTTCAACTAGGCTGCTGTGGTCAGAGAGACGTCGTAAATTCCTGAGGATCTCTTCATGGACACAGTATAGAGAGAGTACATTTTCACAGAGAACAAAGGAATTTCTCCCACCTCACAGAACTCGAGGTCCGAACAAATTTCATGTTCTGGAGAAAGTTTAAAAGATCGGTGAAGAATCCAGCTACGAACTGGTCCATTTATTACAACTTGGTGAAGCTCATAGGAGACGGTGTGGCCACATTACCATAATGCTGTTTATATAATAGACTCAGATATGAGGTTTACATCTAATTGTTGTATAAGATGAATGAGTGAGTGAGTATGATACTGTTTGTAAAATTGTGTAATATGATTCTGGACTGTTTAATGAAGGAAAATACAATTCCCTTTTGACTTGAACTAAATCAGAGGACCGTTCCTGAGCCCAGTAAGGGTCAGACATCCTGGGACAGCGCCTTTCCTGCAATTCCGAATAAAACCCAACTTTGAGAAATTATCACCAGACCATGTTTTTCTCCATTACGAGAAGACAAAGGTTGTAGACCGTTGCTGAATCTTTGAACCAGACCACGTGGTTAAACTCTTCGACTATCGATACCGACAGAATAAGAACAAGTCTTTGATGTTAATTACTAGTCTGCAGCTAGGAATTCGGTATCATTGAACGCGAAGCACGACAACCGCCGAAACATTCATCTATAACGAAATGAATTAATGTCACTCTGAACTACCCACTATAACCACGACACAGAGATGGAGAGACACGGACAATTCTACAAAAGAAACAAACTTTTCACCAGCGATCAAGACGACACACTGAGCGTAAAAGTATATATTGATTGCAATTGTTCCCGAATGAGTGAGCCTTCATGTGCAAAGGATTAGCATTTCAATTGTTATAATTATCACTTTGTCGTGACTTCTTAGTCGACCCCCACTTTTCCTTATCTAACAAGCCACCATGCCGGTTTAGCCCACTAGGGCACATTCTCATTTCATGTAACCACATTTACCTTGTTTGTTTGTTTATGCATTTCTGTGAATTACTTAGTTAGTAATAAATACATAATTTAAGACAATTGATGTATGGATGACTCATAGTGAAGACTGGGTTCGTGCAGATAACCAACAATTTACGACTTTTGGAATGAGACTAACGTGAGGTAAAGTAAATCATTAATTAATTCGAAGACTAATTGATCAGATAAAATATCTGAAACGTTATTTTAGGAAATTATAACTTTGTAATCTGAATATTTTTCCTTGGTACTCCGACTTCCTAGTAATTACAGTTACATGATTAATCAGTTGATCGTGTAATACTAATTACAGAGCATCTTTGATCAAAACTATAAGTCTTCAATTTAATGATAGTAAAGACACGACAATACTGAACAAAAATATAAACGCAACATGCAACAATTTAAAAGATGTTACAGAGTTACAGTTCATAGAAGGACATCAGTCAATTGAAATAAATTCATTAGGCCCTAATTTCACATGACTGGGCAGAGGTTAGCCATGGGTGTGCCTGGAAGGGCATAGGTCCACCCACTTGGGAGCCAGGCACACCCACTGGGGAACCCGGCCCAGCCAATCAGAATGAGTTTTTCCCACAAAAATGCTTTATTACAGACAGAAGTACTCCTCAGCAGCACCGCTCCTCAGAGGATCCCACAGGGGAAGAAGGCCGATGTGGAGGTCCTGGGTTGGTGTGGTTACACGTGGTCTGCGGTTGTGTTGAACGTACTGCCAAAATCTCTAAAATGACGTTGGAGGCAGTTTATGGTAGAGGAATTAACTTAAAGTTTCTGTCAACCGCTCTGGTGGACATTCCTGCAGTCAGCAGTCACCATTGTACACTCCCTCAAAACTTGAGACATCTGTGGCATTGTGTTGTGTGACAAAACTGCACATTTGGATGGATTTTCTTGGCAAAGGGATGTAAACAAATGTGTGATCATTTGAGAGAAATAAGCTTTTGTTATTGTGGAACATTTCTGGGATCTTTTATTTCAGCTCATGAATTATGGGACCAACACTTTCAATTTTTGTTCAGTATAGATTCAAACAAATGTTAAAACACTTAGTTTCCCCTCCCTTCCCTCTCTTTCCTCCTCTACCCCCTTTATATCCCCCTTCCATCTTTTCTTCCCTCCCCCTTCAAGCCTGAAGTTGATTCATCTCCCAGTAGAGAGAGAGGGAGGAGATAAAGAGAAGAGAGGCCTTATGATAGAGATAGAGAGGGTGTGAGAGAGAGAAAGAGAGGTAAAACTGCAGGGCTAGTTCACTTTATCTTTTTCAAATGATTTCCTTTTCTTTTTGTGACGACACTTTTCAACGGGTCTCCTGAGTCCAGTAGAGCTTAAGGACAGTGTTTAGGATCCGGTGGGACGCTTGACAACGGGTCTCCTGCGTCCAGTAGAGCTTAAGGACAGTGTTTAGGATCCGGTGGGACGCTTGACAACGGGTCTCCTGAGTCCAGTAGAGCTTAAGGACAGTGTTTAGGATCCGGTGGGACGCTTGACAACGGGTCTCCTGAGTCCAGTAGAGCTTAAGGACAGTGTTTAGGATCCGGTGGGACGCTTGACAACGGGTCTCCTGAGTCCAGTAGAGCTTAAGGACAGTGTTTAGGATCCGGTGGGACGCTTGACAACGGGTCTCCTGAGTCCAGTAGAGCTTAAGGACAGTGTTTAGGATCCGGTGGGATGCTTGACAACGGGTCTCCTGAGTCCAGTAGAGCTTAAGGACAGTGTTTAGGATCCGGTGGGACGCTTGACAATGCAATCACAGGAGAAGGAGAGGATGAGAGGAGAGAGGGGGGCAGAGGGATAAAAGGAAACGGAGAGAGCCCCCTGAAGCGTTGTGTCTTTGCTGCTGTGTGTGAATGAGGCTGTGGTATCAGCAGCATAAAGCCTCTTCTGTGAGACTGAGACTCAGTGCATCACGTCCACTGGGACCCAGAGCTGTGTCTGAGTGTGTCTGAGCAACACAAGAGGCTTATGATTCCTGAAACAGAGAAAAAGAATGAACACACACTCGTGATGTACACTCAAACACACTCAGTCAGACACACACTTATGTTGTACACACATATTTCGACACAGTCAGACACAAAATTGTTTCAGTGTGTGTTAAACTGTGGTCAAGTCTGATGTGCTCCCTTTCTCTTTCCCTCTCTCTGTTTTTCTCTGTCTCTCACTTCCCTCTCTCTCTCTCAGTTCCACTTCAACCCAGCCCAGTCGATCCTGGTGATGGAGGGAGAGGATCTGGAGAACATGAACGCTGCTCTGAGGAAGGTCTCCTACATCAACTCCCGCCAGTTTCCCACACCGGGCATCAGACGCCTGCACATCTCAACCTCAGTACAGTACGCAAGGCTCCTTCTCCCTTTACTACTGACCGTAACATAATCTCTAGTTGTCTCTCTCCTGTCTCTCCTGTCCTTCATCCACCTCACATTATGACTGGATAAGGTCTTCTCTCTCCTGTCCTTCATCCACCTCACATTATGACTGGATAAGGTCTTCTCTCTCCTGTCTCTCCTGTCCTTCATCCACCTCACATTATGACTGGATAAGGTCTTCTCTCTCCTGTCCTTCATCCACCTCACATTATGACTGGATAAGGTCTTCTCTCTCCTGTCCTTCATCCACCTCACATTATGTCTGGATAAGGTCTTCTCTCTCCTGGCTCTCCTGTCCTTCATCCACCTCACATTATGACTGGATAAGGTCTTCTCTCTCCTGTCTCTCCTGTCCTTCATCCACCTCACATTATGACTGGATAAGGTCTTCTCTCTCCTGTCTCTCCTGTCCTTAATCCACCTCACATTATGACTGGATAAGGTCTTCTCTCTCCTGTCTCTCCTGTCCTTCATCCACCTCACATTATGACTGGATAAGGCCTTCTCTCTCCTGTCCTTCGTCCACCTCACATTATGACTGGATAAGGTCTTCTCTCTCCTGTCTCTCCTGTCCTTCATCCACCTCACATTATGACTGGATAAGGTCTTCTCTCTCCTGTCTCTCCTGTCCTTCATCCACCTCACATTATGTCTGGATAAGGTCTTCTCTCTCCTGGCTCTCCTGTCCTTCATCCACCTCACAATATGACTGGATACGGTCTTCTCTCTCCTGTCTCTCCTGTCCTTCATCCACCTCACATTATGACTGGATAAGGTCTTCTCTCTCCTGTCCTTCGTCCACCTCACATTATGACTGGATAAGGTTTTCTCTCTCCTGTCTCTCCTGTCCTTCATCCACCTCAAATTATGTCTGGATAAGGTCTTCTCTCTCCTGTCATTCATCCACCTCACATTATGACTAGATACGGTCTTCTCTCTCCTGTCTCTCCTGTCCTTCATCCACCTCACATTATGACTGGATAAGGTCTTCTCTCTCCTGTCCTTCATCCACCTCACATTATGTCTGGATAAGGTCTTCTCTCTCCTGTCCTTCATCCACCTCACATTATGTCTGGATAAGGTCTTCTCTCTCCTGTCCTTCATCCACCTCACATTATGTCTGGATAAGGTCTTCTCTCTCCTGTCTCTCCTGTCCTTCATCCACCTCACATTATGACTGGATAAGGTCTTCTCTCTCCTGTCTCTCCTGTCCTTCATCCACCTCACATTATGTCTGGATAAGGTCTTCTCTCTCCTGTCTCTCCTGTCCTTCATCCACCTCACATTATGACTGGATAAGGCCTTCCCTCTCCTGTCCTTCGTCCACCTCACATTATGACTGGATAAGGTCTTCTCTCTCCTGTCCTTCATCCACCTCACATTATGTCTGGATAAGGTCTTCTCTCTCCTGTCCTTCATCCACCTCACATTATGACTGGATAAGGTCTTCTCTCTCCTGTCCTTCATCCACCTCACATTATGACTGGATAAGGTCTTCTCTCTCCTGTCCTTCATCCACCTCACATTATGTCTGGATAAGGTCTTCTCTCTCCTGTCCTTCATCCACCTCACATTATGACTGGATAAGGTCTTCTCTCTCCTGTCTCTCCTGTCCTTCATCCACCTCACATTATGTCTGGATAAGGTCTTCTCTCTCCTGGCTCTCCTGTCCTTCATCCACCTCACAATATGACTGGATACGGTCTTCTCTCTCCTGTCTCTCCTGTCCTTCATCCACCTCACATTATGACTGGATAAGGTCTTCTCTCTCCTGTCCTTCGTCCACCTCACATTATGACTGGATAAGGTTTTCTCTCTCCTGTCTCTCCTGTCCTTCATCCACCTCAAATTATGTCTGGATAAGGTCTTCTCTCTCCTGTCATTCATCCACCTCACATTATGACTAGATACGGTCTTCTCTCTCCTGTCTCTCCTGTCCTTCATCCACCTCACATTATGACTGGATAAGGTCTTCTCTCTCCTGTCCTTCGTCCACCTCACATTATGACTGGATAAGTTCTTCTCTCTCCTGTCTCTCCTGTCCTTCATCCACCTCAGATTATGTCTGGATAAGGTCTTCTCTCTCCTGTCCTTCGTCCACCTCACATTATGACTGGATAAGGTATTCTCTCTCCTGTCTCTCCTGTCCTTCATCCACCTCACATTATGACTGGATAAGGTCTTCTCTCTCCTGTCCTTCATCCACCTCACATTATGTCTGGATAAGGTCTTCTCTCTCCTGTCATTCATCCACCTCACATTATGTCTGGATAAGGTCTTCTCTCTCCTGTCCTTCATCCACCTCACATTATGACTGGATAAGGTCTTCTCTCTCCTGTCCTTCATCCACCTCACATTATGACTGGATAAGGTCTTCTCTCTCCTGTCTCTCCTGTCCTTCATCCACCTCACATTATGATTGGATAAGGTCTTCTCTCTCCTGTCCTTCATCCACCTCACATTATGTCTGGATAAGGTCTTCTCTCTCCTGTCCTTCATCCACCTCACATTATGTCTGGATAAGGTCTTCTCTCTCCTGTCCTTCATCCACCTCACATTATGACTGGATAAGGTCTTCTCTCTCCTGTCCTTCATCCACCTCACATTATGACTGGATAAGGTCTTCTCTCTCCTGTCCTTCATCCACCTCACATTATGTCTGGATAAGGTCTTCTCTCTCTCCTGTCCTTCATCCACCTCACATTATGACTGGATAAGGTCTTCTCTCTCCTGTCCTTCCATCCACCTCACATTATGACTGGATAAGGTCTTCTCTCTCCTGTGCTTCCATCCACCTCACATTATGACTGGATAAGGTCTTCTCTCTCCTGTCCTTCATCCACCTCACATTATGTCTGGATAAGGTTTTCTCTCTCCTGTCCTTCGTCCACCTCACATTATGACTGGATAAGGTCTTCTCTCTCCTGTCTCTCCTGTCCTTCATCCACCTCACATTATGACTGGATAAGGTCTTCTCTCTCCTGTCCTTCGTCCACCTCACATTATGACTGGATAAGTTCTTCTCTCTCCTGTCTCTCCTGTCCTTCATCCACCTCAAATTATGTCTGGATAAGGTCTTCTCTCTCCTGTCCTTCGTCCACCTCACATTATGACTGGATAAGGTATTCTCTCTCCTGTCTCTCCTGTCCTTCATCCACCTCACATTATGACTGGATAAGGTCTTCTCTCTCCTGTCCTTCATCCACCTCACATTATGACTGGATAAGGTCTTCTCTCTCCTGTCATTCATCCACCTCACATTATGTCTGGATAAGGTCTTCTCTCTCCTGTCCTTCATCCACCTCACATTATGACTGGATAAGGTCTTCTCTCTCCTATCCTTCATCCACCTCACATTATGACTGGATAAGGTCTTCTCTCTCCTGTCTCTCCTGTCCTTCATCCACCTCACATTATGATTGGATAAGGTCTTCTCTCTCCTGTACTTCATCCACCTCACATTATGTCTGGATAAGGTCTTCTCTCTCCTATCCTTCATCCACCTCACATTATGTCTGGATAAGGTCTTCTCTCTCCTGTCCTTCATCCACCTCACATTATGACTGGATAAGGTCTTCTCTCTCCTGTCCTTCATCCACCTCACATTATGACTGGATAAGGTCTTCTCTCTCCTGTCCTTCATCCACCTCACATTATGTCTGGATAAGGTCTTCTCTCTCTCCTGTCCTTCATCCACCTCACATTATGACTGGATAAGGTCTTCTCTCTCCTGTCCTTCCATCCACCTCACATTATGACTGGATAAGGTCTTCTCTCTCCTGTGCTTCCATCCACCTCACATTATGACTGGATAAGGTCTTCTCTCTCCTGTCCTTCATCCACCTGACATTATGTCTGGATAAGGTTTTCTCTCTCCTGTCCTTCGTCCACCTCACATTATGACTGGATAAGGTCTTCTCTCTCCTGTCTCTCCTGTCCTTCATCCACCTCACATTATGACTGGATAAGGTATTCTCTCTCCTGTCTCTCCTGTCCTTCATCCACCTCACATTATGACTGGATACGGTCTTCTCTCTCCTGTCTCTCCTGTCCTTCATCCACCTCACATTATGACTGGATAAGGTCTTCTCTCTCCTGTCCTTCATCCACCTCACATTATGACTGGATAAGGTCTTCTCTCTCCTGTCTCTCCTGTCCTTCATCCACCTCACATTATGATTGGATAAGGTCTTCTCTCTCCTGTCCTTCATCCACCTCACATTATGTCTGGATAAGGTCTTCTCTCTCCTGTCCTTCATCCACCTCACATTATGTCTGGATAAGGTCTTCTCTCTCCTGTCCTTCATCCACCTCACATTATGACTGGATAAGGTCTTCTCTCTCCTGTCCTTCATCCACCTCACATTATGACTGGATAAGGTCTTCTCTCTCCTGTCCTTCATCCACCTCACATTATGTCTGGATAAGGTCTTCTCTCTCTCCTGTCCTTCATCCACCTCACATTATGACTGGATAAGGTCTTCTCTCTCCTGTCCTTCCATCCACCTCACATTATGACTGGATAAGGTCTTCTCTCTCCTGTGCTTCCATCCACCTCACATTATGACTGGATAAGGTCTTCTCTCTCCTGTCTCTCCTGTCCTTCATCCACCTCACATTATGATTGGATAAGGTCTTCTCTCTCCTGTCCTTCATCCACCTCACATTATGTCTGGATAAGGTCTTCTCTCTCCTGTCCTTCATCCACCTCACATTATGTCTGGATAAGGTCTTCTCTCTCCTGTCCTTCATCCACCTCACATTATGACTGGATAAGGTCTTCTCTCTCTGTCCTTCATCCACCTCACATTATGACTGGATAAGGTCTTCTCTCTCTCCTGTCCTTCATCCACCTCACATTATGTCTGGATAAGGTCTTCTCTCTCTCCTGTCCTTCATCCACCTCACATTATGACTGGATAAGGTCTTCTCTCTCCTGTCCTTCCATCCACCTCACATTATGACTGGATAAGGTCTTCTCTCTCCTGTGCTTCCATCCACCTCACATTATGACTGGATAAGGTCTTCTCTCTCCTGTCCTTCATCCACCTCACATTATGTCTGGATAAGGTTTTCTCTCTCCTGTCCTTCATCCACCTCACATTATGACTGGATAAGGTCTTCTCTCTCCTGTCTCTCCTGTCCTTCATCCACCTCACATTATGACTGGATAAGGTCTTCTCTCTCCTGTCCTTCCTCCACCTCACATTATGACTGGATAAGTTCTTCTCTCTCCTGTCTCTCCTGTCCTTCATCCACCTCACATTATGACTGGATAAGGTCTTCTCTCTCCTGTCCTTCATCCACCTCACATTATGACTGGATAAGGTCTTCTCTCTCCTGTCTCTCCTGTCCTTCATCCACCTCACATTATGACTGGATAAGGTCTTCTCTCTCCTGTCCTCCACCTCATCCACCTCACATTATGACTGGATAAGGTCTTCTCTCTCCTGTCCTTCATCCACCTCACATTATGACTGGATAAGGTCTTCTCTCTCCTGTCCTTCATCCACCTCACATTATGACTGGATAAGGTCTTCTCTCTCCTGTCCTTCATCCACCTCACATTATGACTGGATAAGGTCTTCTCTCCTCTCTCCTGTCCTTCATCCACCTCACATTATGACTGGATAAGGTCTTCTCTCTCCTGTCTTCATCCACCTCACATTATGTCTGGATAAGGTCTTCTCTCCTGTCCTTCATCCACCTCACATTATGACTGGATAAGGTCTTCTCTCTCCTGTCCTTCATCCACCTCACATTATGACTGGATAAGGTCTTCTCTCTCTCTGTCCTTCATCCACCTCACATTATGACTGGATAAGGTCTTCTCTCTCCTGTCCTTCATCCACCTCACATTATGACTGGATAAGGTCTTCTCTCTCTCCTGTCCTTCATCCACCTCACATTATGACTGGATAAGGTCTTCTCTCTCTGTCCTTCCATCCACCTCACATTATGACTGGATAAGGTCTTCTCTCTCCTGTCCTTCATCCACCTCACATTATGACTGGATAAGGTCTTCTCTCTCCTGTCCTTCATCCACCTCACATTATGACTGGATAAGGTTTTCTCTCTCCTGTCCTTCATCCACCTCACATTATGACTGGATAAGGTCTTTCTCTCTGTCTCTCCTGTCCTTCATCCACCTCACATTATGACTGGATAAGGTCTTCTCTCTCCTGTCTCTCCTGTCCTTCATCCACCTCACATTATGACTGGATACGGTCTTCTCTCTCCTGTCTCTCCTGTCCTTCATCCACCTCACATTATGACTGGATAAGGTCTTCTCTCTCCTGTCCTTCATCCACCTCACATTATGACTGGATAAGGTCTTTCTCTCCTGTCTCCTGTCCTTCATCCACCTCACATTATGACTGGATAAGGTCTTCTCTCTCCTGTCCTTCATCCACCTCACATTATGTCTGGATAAGGTCTTCTCTCTCCTGTCCTTCATCCACCTCACATTATGTCTGGATAAGGTCTTCTCTCTCCTGTCCTTCATCCACCTCACATTATGACTGGATAAGGTCTTCTCTCTCCTGTCCTTCATCCACCTCACATTATGACTGGATAAGGTCTTCTCTCTCCTGTCCTCCTGTCATCCACCTCACATTATGACTGGATAAGGTCTTCTCTCTCCTGTCTCTCCTGTCCTTCATCCACCTCACATTATGACTGGATAAGGTCTTCTCTCTCCTGTCCTTCCATCCACCTCACATTATGACTGGATAAGGTCTTTCTCTCCTGTCCTTCCTTCCACCTCACATTATGACTGGATAAGGTCTTCTCTCTCCTGTCCTTCATCCACCTCACATTATGTCTGGATAAGGTCTTCTCTCTCCTGTCCTTCGTCCACCTCACATTATGTCTGGATAAGGTCTTCTCTCTCCTGTCCTTCATCCACCTCACATTATGACTGGATAAGGTCTTCTCTCTCCTGTCCTTCATCCACCTCACATTATGACTGGATACGGTCTTCTCTCTCCTGTTCTTCATCCACCTCACATTATGTCTGGATAAGGTCTTCTCTCTCTGTCCTTCATCCACCTCACATTATGACTGGATAAGGTTTTCTCTCCTGTCCTTCATCCACCTCACATTATGACTGGATAAGGTCTTCTCTCTCTGTCTCTCTGTCCTTCATCCACCTCACATTATGACTGGATAAGGTCTTCTCTCTCCCTGTCTCTTCCTTCATCCACCTCACATTATGACTGGATAAGGTCTTCTCTCTCCTGTCTCTGTCCTTCATCCACCTCACATTATGACTGGATAAGGTCTTCTCTCTCCTGTCTCTCCTGTCCTTCATCCACCTCACATTATGACTGGATACGGTCTTCTCTCTCCTGTCTCTCCTGTCCTTCATCCACCTCACATTATGTCTGGATAAGGTCTTCTCTCTCTCCTGTCCTTCATCCACCTCACATTATGACTGGATAAGGTCTTCTCTCTCCTGTCCTTCATCCACCTCACATTATGACTGGATAAGGTCTTCTCTCTCCTGTCCTTCATCCACCTCACATTATGACTGGATAAGGTCTTCTCTCTCTCCCTGTCCTTCATCCACCTCACATTATGACTGGATAAAGTCTTCTCTCTCCTGTCCTTCATCCACCTCACATTATGACTGGATAAGGTCTTCTCTCTCCTGTCCTCCTGTCCTTCATCCACCTCACATTATGACTGGATAAGGTCTTCTCTCTCTCCTGTCCTTCATCCACCTCACATTATGACTGGATAAGGTCTTCTCTCTCCTGTCCTTCATCCACCTCACATTATGACTGGATAAGGTCTTCTCTCTCTGTCCTTCGTCCACCTCACATTATGACTGGATAAGGTCTTCTCTCCTGTCTTCATCCACCTCACATTATGTCTGGATAAGGTCTTCTCTCTCTGTCCTTCATCCACCTCACATTATGACTGGATAAGGTCTTCTCTCTCTCTCCTGTCCTTCATCCACCTCACATTATGACTGGATAAGGTCTTCTCTCTCCTGTCTCTCCTGTCCTTCATCCACCTCACATTATGACTGGATACGGTCTTCTCTCTCCTGTCTCTCCTGTCCTTCATCCACCTCACATTATGACTGGATAAGGTCTTCTCTCTCCTGTCTCTTCCTTCATCCACCTCACATTATGACTGGATAAGGTCTTCTCTCTCCTGTCTCTTCCTTCATCCACCTCACATTATGACTGGATAAGGTCTCTCTCCTGTCTCTCCTGTCCTTCATCCACCTCACATTATGACTGGATAAGGTCTTCTCTCTCCTGTCCTTCATCCACCTCACATTATGTCTGGATAAGGTCTTCTCTCTCTCCTGTCCTTCATCCACCTCACATTATGACTGGATAAGGTCTTCTCTCTCCTGTCCTTCATCCACCTCACATTATGACTGGATAAGGTCTTCTCTCTCCTGTCCTTCATCCACCTCACATTATGACTGGATAAGGTCTTCTCTCTCCTGTCCTTCATCCACCTCACATTATGTCTGGATAAGGTCTTCTCTCTCTCCTGTCCTTCATCCACCTCACATTATGACTGGATAAAGTCTTCTCTCTCCTGTCCTTCCATCCACCTCACATTATGACTGGATAAGGTCTTCTCTCTCCTGTCCTTCATCCACCTCACATTATGTCTGGATAAGGTTTTCTCTCTCCTGTCCTTCGTCCACCTCACATTATGACTGGATAAGGTCTTCTCTCTCCTGTCCTTCATCCACCTCACATTATGACTGGATAAGGTCTTCTCTCTCCTGGCTCTCCTGTCCTTCATCCACCTCACATTATGACTGGATAAGGTCTTCTCTCTCCTGTCTCTCCTGTCCTTCATCCACCTCACATTATGACTGGATAAGGTCTTCTCTCTCCTGTCTCTCCTGTCCTTCATCCACCTCACATTATGACTGGATAAGGTCTTCTCTCTCCTGTCTCTCCTGTCCTTCATCCACCTCACATTATGACTGGATAAGGTTTTCTCTCTCCTGTCCTTCATCCACCTCACATTATGACTGGATAAGGTTTTCTCTCTCCTGTCCTTCGTCCACCTCACATTATGACTGGATAAGGTCTTCTCTCTCCTGTCTCTCCTGTCCTTCATCCACCTCACATTATGACTGGATACGGTCTTCTCTCTCCTGTTTCTCCTGTCCTTCATCCACCTCACATTATGACTGGATAAGGTTTTCTCTCTCCTGTCCTTCATCCACCTCACATTATGACTGGATAAGGTTTTCTCTCTCCTGTCCTTCGTCCACCTCACATTATGACTGGATAAGGTCTTCTCTCTCCTGTCCTTCTGTCCACCTCACATTATGTCTGGATAAGGTCTTCTCTCTCCTGTCCTTCATCCACCTCACATTATGTCTGGATAAGGTCTTCTCTCTCCTGTCCTTCGTCCTTCATCCACCTCAAATTATGTCTGGATAAGGTCTTCTCTCTCCTGTCCTTCATCCACCTCACATTATGACTGGATAAGGTCTTCTCTCTCCTGTCTCTCCTGTCCTTCATCCACCTCACATTATGACTGGATAAGGTCTTCTCTCTCCTGTCCTTCATCCACCTCACATTATGACTGGATAAGGTCTTCTCTCTCCTGTCCTTCATCCACCTCACATTATGACTGGATAAGGTCTTCTCTCTCCTGTCCTTCATCCACCTCACATTATGACTGGATAAGGTCTTCTCTCTCTGTCCTTCATCCACCTCACATTATGTCTGGATAAGGTCTTCTCTCTCCTGTCCTTCATCCACCTCACATTATGTCTGGATAAGGTCTTCTCTCTCCTGTCCTTCGTCCACCTCAAATTATGACTGGATAAGGTCTTCTCTCCCTGTCCTTCCATCCACCTCACATTATGTCTGGATGAGGTCTTCTCTCTCCTGTTCTTCATCCACCTCACATTATGTCTGGATAAGGTCTTCTCTCTCCTGTCCTTCATCCACCTCACATTATGTCTGGATAAGGTTTTCTCTCTCCTGTCCTTCGTCCACCTCACATTATGACTGGATAAGGTCTTCTCTCTCCTGTCTCTCCTGTCCTTCATCCACCTCACATTATGACTGGATAAGGTCTTCTCTCTCCTGTCTCTCCTGTCCTTCATCCACCTCACATTATGACTGGATACGGTCTTCTCTCTCCTGTCTCTCCTGTCCTTCATCCACCTCACATTATGACTGGATAAGGTCTTCTCTCTCCTGTCTCTCCTGTCCTTCATCCACCTCACATTATGACTGGATACGGTCTTCTCTCTCCTGTCTCTCCTGTCCTTCATCCACCTCACATTATGACTGGATAAGGTCTTCTCTCTCCTGTCCTTCATCCACCTCACATTATGACTGGATAAGGTCTTCTCTCTCCTGTCCTTCATCCACCTCACATTATGACTGGATAAGGTCTTCTCTCTCCTGTCCTTCATCCACCTCACATTATGTCTGGATAAGGTCTTCTCTCTCTCCTGTCCTTCATCCACCTCACATTATGACTGGATAAAGTCTTCTCTCTCCTGTCCTTCCATCCACCTCACATTATGACTGGATAAGGTCTTCTCTCTCCTGTCCTTCATCCACCTCACATTATGTCTGGATAAGGTTTTCTCTCTCCTGTCCTTCGTCCACCTCACATTATGACTGGATAAGGTCTTCTCTCTCCTGTCCTTCATCCACCTCACATTATGACTGGATAAGGTCTCTCTGTCTCCTTCCTTCATCCACCTCACATTATGACTGGATAAGGTCTTCTCTCTCCTGTCTCTCCTGTCCTTCATCCACCTCACATTATGACTGGATAAGGTCTTCTCTCTCCTGTCTCTCCTGTCCTTCATCCACCTCACATTATGACTGGATAAGGTCTTCTCTCTCCTGTCTCTCCTGTCCTTCATCCACCTCACATTATGACTGGATAAGGTTTTCTCTCTCCTGTCCTTCATCCACCTCACATTATGACTGGATAAGGTTTTCTCTCTCCTGTCCTTCGTCCACCTCACATTATGACTGGATAAGGTCTTCTCTCTCCTGTCTCTCCTGTCCTTCATCCACCTCACATTATGACTGGATACGGTCTTCTCTCTCCTGTCTCTCCTGTCCTTCATCCACCTCACATTATGACTGGATAAGGTTTTCTCTCTCCTGTCCTTCATCCACCTCACATTATGACTGGATAAGGTTTTCTCTCTCCTGTCCTTCGTCCACCTCACATTATGACTGGATAAGGTCTTCTCTCTCCTGTCCTTCGTCCACCTCACATTATGTCTGGATAAGGTCTTCTCTCTCCTGTCCTTCGTCCACCTCACATTATGTCTGGATAAGGTCTTCTCTCTCCTGTCCTTCGTCCACCTCAAATTATGTCTGGATAAGGTCTTCTCTCTCCTGTCCTTCGTCCACCTCACATTATGTCTGGATGAGGTCTTCTCTCTCCTGTTCTTCATCCACCTCACATTATGTCTGGATAAGGTCTTCTCTCTCCTGTCCTTCATCCACCTCACATTATGTCTGGATAAGGTCTTCTCTCTCCTGTCCTTCATCCACCTCACATTATGACTGGATAAGGTCTTCTCTCTCCTGTCCTTCATCCACCTCACATTATGTCTGGATAAGGTCTTCTCTCTCCTGTCCTTCGTCCACCTCACATTATGTCTGGATAAGGTCTTCTCTCTCCTGTCTCTCCTGTCCTTCATCCACCTCACATTATGACTGCATAAGGTCTTCTCTCTCCTGTCCTTCATCCACCTCACATTATGACTGGATAAGGTCTTCTCTCTCCTGTCCTTCATCCACCTCACATTATGTCTGGATAAGGGCTTCTCTCTCCTGTCCTTCATCCACCTCACATTATGTCTGTATAAGGTCTTCTCTCTCCTGTCCTTCATCCACCTCACATTATGACTGGATAAGGTCTTCTCTCTCCTGTCCTTCCATCCACCTCACATTATGACTGGATAAGGTCTTCTCTCTCCTGTCCTTCATCCACCTCACATTATTACTATCTGTCTTTTTTCCACCTCAGTCCAGTTTAACCTACTGTAGCTACAGTTGAAGTCGGAAGTTTACATACACCTTAGCCAAATACATTTACACTCAGTATCACAATTCCTGACATTTAATCCAATTAAAAATTCCCTGTCTTAGGTCAGTTAGGATCACAATATATTTTAAGAATGTGAAATGTCAGAATAATAGTAGAGAGAATGATTTATTTCAGCTTTTATTACTTTCACCACAATCCCAGTGGGTCAGAAGTTTACATACATTTAATTAGTATTTGATAGCATTGCCTTGTGTCAAACATTTCGGGTAGCCTTCCACAAGTTTCCCACAATAAGTTGGGTGAATTTAGGCCCAATCCTCCTGACAGAGCTGTTGTAACTGAGATAGGTTTGTAGGCCTCCTTGCTCACACATGCTTTATCAGTTCTGCCCACAAATGTTCTATAGGATTGAGGTCAGGGCTTTGTGTTGGCCACTCCAATACCTTGACTGTTGTTCATAATCTATTTTGCCACAACTTTGGAAGTATGCTTGGGGCCATTGTCCATTTGGAAGACCCATTTGCAACCAAGCTTTAACTTCCTGACTGATATCTTGAGATGTTGCTTCAATATATCCATATAATTTTCCATCCTCATGAGGCCATCTATTTTGTGAAGTGCACCAGTCCCTCCTGCAGCAAAGCACCCCCACAACATGATGCTGCCACCCCCGTGCTTCACGGTTGGGATGGTGTTCTTCGGCTTGCAAGCATCCCCCTTTATCCTCCA
This sequence comes from Oncorhynchus nerka, assembly GCF_034236695.1. Lineage (NCBI taxonomy): Eukaryota > Metazoa > Chordata > Actinopteri > Salmoniformes > Salmonidae > Oncorhynchus > Oncorhynchus nerka. The sequence continues at coordinate 82,239,309 of NC_088409.1, read as the reverse complement.
AACATAACGATGGCCATTACGGCCAAACAGTTCTATTTTCGTTTCATCAGACCAGAGGACATTTCTCCAAAAAGTATGATCTTTGTCCAAAGGTGCAGTTGCAAATCGTAGTTTGGCTTATTCTATGGCGATTTTGAAGAGGTGGCTTCTTCCTTGCTTTCAGGTTATGTCGATATAGGACTCGTTTTACTGTGGATATCTACTTTTGTACCTATTTCCTCCAGCATCTTCACAAGGTCCTTTGTTGTTGTTCTGGGATTGATTTTCACTTTTCGCACCAAAGTACGTTCATCTCTAGGAGACAGAATGCGTCTCCTTCCTGAGTGGTATGACGGTTGCGTGGTCCCATGGTGTTTATGCTTGCATACTATTGTTTGTACATATGAATGTGGCACCTTCAGGCGTTTGGAAATTGCCCCCAAGGATGAACTTGTGGAGGTCTACAATCTTTTTCTGAGGTCTTGGCTGATTTCTTTTGATTTTCCCATTATGTCAAGCAAAGAGGCACTGAGTTTGAAGGTAGGTCTTGAAATACATCCACAGGTACACCTCCAATTGACTCAAATGATGTTAATTAGACTACCAGAAGCTTCTAAAGCCATGACATCATTTTCTGGAATTTTCCTAGCTGTTTAAAGGCACAGTCAACTTAGTGTATGTAAACTTCTGACCCACTGGAATTGTGATACAGTTCATTCTAAGTGAAATAATCTGTCTGTAAACAATTATTGTAAAAATTATTTGTTTCATGCACAAAGTAGATGTCCTATTCAACTTGCCAGAACTATAGTTTGTTAACAAGACATTTGTGGAGTGGTTGAAAAATGAGTTATAATGATTCCAAGCTAAGTGTATGTAAACTTCCGATATTAACTGTATATCTGTCTGCATTTAGTTCTCTCTCTTCCCTCCTTCTCCATCTCTCTCTCTGTCCTCCCTCTCCATCTCTCTCTCTGTCATCCCTCTCCATCTCTCTCTGTCCTCCCTCGCCATCTCTCTCTGTCCTCCCTTTCCATCTCTCTCTGTCCTCCCTCTCCATCTCTCTCTCTTCCCTCCCTCTCCATCTCTCTCTGTCCTCCTTCTCCATCTCTCTCTCTGTCCTCCGTCTCCATCTCGCTCTTTCTGTCCTCCCTCTACATCTCTCTGTTTGTCCTCCCTCTCCATCTCTCTCTGTTCTCCCTCTCCATCTCTCTCTGTCCTCCCTCTCTGTCTCTCTCTGTCCTCCATCTCTCTCTCTCTGTCCTCCTTCTCCCTCTCCATCTCTCTCTGTCCTCCGTCTCCGTCTCCATCTCTTTCTTTGTCCTCACTCGCCATCTCTCTCTGTCCTCTGTCTCCATCTCTGTCTTTCTGTCCTCCGTCTCCATCTCTCTCTCTGTCCTCCGTCTCCATCTCTCTCTTTCTCTCCTCCGTCTCCATCTCTCTCTTTCTGTCCTCCGTCTCCATCTCTCTCTTTCTGTCCTCCGTCTCCATCTCTCTCTTTCTCTCCTCCGTCTCCATCTCTCTCTCTCTGTCCTCCGTCTCCATCTCTCTCTTTCTGTCCTCCCTCTCCATCTCTCTCTTTCTGTCCTCCGTCTCCATCTCTCTCTCTGTCCTCCGTCTCCATCTCTCTCTTTCTGTCCTCCGTCTCCATCTCTCTCGTTCTGTCCTCCATCTCCATCTCTCTCTGTCCTCCATCTCCATCTCTCTCTTTCTGTCCTCCCTCTCCATCTCTCTCTTTCTGTCCTCCGTCTCCATCTCTCTCTTTCTGTCCTCCGTCTCCATCTCTCTCTTTCTGTCCTCCCTCTCCATCTCTCTCTTTCTGTCCTCCGTCTCCATCTCTCTCTTTCTGTCCTCCGTCTCCATCTCTCTTCTTCTCCATCTGTCCTCCCTCCGTCTCCATCTCTCTTTCTGTCTCCGTCTCCATCTCTTTCCATCTCCCTCCATCTCTTCTTTCTGTCCTCCCTCTCCATCTCTCTCTTTCTGTCCTCCGTCTCCATCTCTCTCTTTCTGTCCTCCCTCTCCATCTCTCTCTTTCTGTCCTCCCTCTCCATCTCTCTCTTTCTGTCCTCCTTCTCCATCTCTCTCTTTCTGTCCTCCTTCTCCATCTCTCTCTTTCTGTCCTCCTTCTCCATCTCTCTCTTTCTGTCCTCCCTCTCCATCTCTCTCTTTCTGTCCTCCGTCTCCATCTCTCTCTTTCTGTCCTCCCTCTCCTTCTCTCCTTTCTTCTCTCTTTTTTCTCCTGAGTTTTCTCCTCACTCCTTTTGTCTTCTCACTCCGTTTTCCCCGTCTTCCTCTCATCTTCCTGTGATCTGTGAGTGTAAACTAGTCTCAACACCTTCTCACTGTCAACACACAACAACAGCACAACTCATTAGAGTACATCTCACACTCACTCATGTAGCTAGTTACATTACATCTCCTCCTCTTCCTCTTTCTCTCCCCTCTTCACTTCTTTTGTTCTTTAATCCACCACTCTCTCTGTTCCACCACCTCCTGGGGCAAGTTTTTACATTTTCATGTTATTTATTAATAATTCTGTCTGGGTTTTGCCAGAGGACAGCGAGAGAGAGAGACAGAGCGTGGCTGGATGGTATTGTATAACAGCAATCCCTGGCGGGTTGTGGTGAATATTCATTGCAGGTTTAAATATGTGCAGCCCCCCACAGCTCAGCCCTGGAGGGGTGTACTCCGCCCCCCTATTGGGTTCGACGCAGGGCTGCGGGCCCATCCCTTCAGCTAGCCTAGCAAGGAAGGGGGGGCAGGAAGAGGAGGGGTCGACTGGGCTGCAGGCACACCAATTAGAAATGAATACATTATGCTAACTATGCTTAAGCTTGTGTATTTCTAGATGTGGTTTAATAAAGTTTTCTGGCTGTGTGTAGGCGGGTGGCTGGGGCTGTGGTGTGCAGGCTATCCAGTGGTCTGCACTGCCTGTGAACCTTGTCACAATCCAGCTGTTGCTCACAAAGAGAGGGTCTGGTAGTCGTCTTAGACAAGCTTTGATAACAATAATGTGTAAATCAGCAGGCATTGATGAATGTAAACAGAATTCATTTAAAACAATATCCAGTAAACAAGCCTGCAGAGCAAACTGTCTATTAGGCCACAGCCAAAACACAAGATCCTCTTGAGGAATGCTGCTATTTGCTGGAAATTTCCCCGCAAGTGGCATCATTGTAAACAAATAAATAGAGTCGTTCAATAATTCCTTAAAATACACTTAAGCGTCTTTTCAATTTAATAATGCAATTACTGCAACCATCAGGAACAAGTAACTAGTGTTAATCTATGCTGGGCCTTTATTCTACCTTGTCACATTTTCTTTAATTCATTTGGCTCGGGTCCAAGTCCTCACCGTGGCCCACCCACGCTAAGTCTCCACCCTCCACTGTCTCTGCCTCCTCTCCACAACAATAGCCTGCCGCTCCACTGTCTCTGCCTCCTCTCCACAACAAAACCCTGCCGCTCCACTGTCTCTGCCTCCTCTCCACAACAAAACCCTGCCGCTCCACTGTCTCTGCCTCCTCTCCACAACAAAACCCTGCCGCTCCACTGTCTCTGCCTCCTCTCCACAACAAAACCCTGCCGCTCCACTGTCTCTGCCTCCTCTCCACAACAAAACCCTGCCGCTCCACTGTCTCTGCCTCCTCTCCACAACAATACCCTGCCGCTCCACTGTCTCTGCCTCCTCTCCACAACAAACCCTGCCGCTCCACTGTCTCTGCCTCCTCTCCACAACAAAACCCTGCCGCTCCACTGTCTCTGCCTCCTCTCCACAACAAAACCCTGCCGCTCCACTGTCTCTGCCTCCTCTCCACAACAATACCCTGCCGCTCCACTGTCTCTGCCTCCTCTCCACAACAATACCGTGCCGCTCCACTGTCTCTGCCTCCTCTCCACAACAAAACCCTGCCGCTCAACTGTCTCTGTCTCCTCTCCACAACAATACCCTGCCGCTCCACTGTCTCTGCCTCCTCTCCACAACAATACCCTGCCGCTCCACTGTCTCTGCCTCCTCTCCACAACAATACCCTGCCGCTCCACTGTCTCCTCTCCACAACAAAACCCTGCCGCTCCACTGTCTCAGCCTCCTCTCCAAAACAATACCCTGCCGCTCCACCGTCTCTTCCTCCTCTCCACAACTATACCCTGGCGCTCCACCGTCTCTGCCTCCTCTCCACAACTATACCCTGGCGCTCCACTGTCTCTGCCTCCTCTCCACAACAAAACCCTGCCGCTCCACTGTCTCTGCCTCCTCTCCACAACAATACCCTGCCGCTCCACTGTCTCTGCCTCCTCTCCACAACAATACCCTGCCGCTCCACTGTCTCTGCCTCCTCTCCACAACAAAACCCTGCCGCTCCACTGTCTCTGCCTCCTCTCCACAACAAAACCCTGCCGCTCCACTGTCTCTGCCTCCTCTCCACAACAAAACCCTGCCGCTCCACTGTCTCTGCCTCCTCTCCACAACAAAACCCTGCCGCTCCACTGTCTCTGCCTCCTCTCCACAACAAAACCCTGCCGCTCCACTGTCTCTGCCTCCTCTCCACAACAAAACCCTGCCGCTCCACTGTCTCTGCCTCCTCTCCACAACAAAACCCTGCCGCTCCACTGTCTCTGCCTCCTCTCCACAACAAACCCTGCCGCTCCACTGTCTCTGCCTCCTCTCCACAACAAAACCCTGCCGCTCCACTGTCTCTGCCTCCTCTCCACAACAAAACCTCCACTGTCTGCCTCCTCTCCACAACAAAACCCTGCTCCACTGTCTCTGCCTCCTCTCCACAACAAAACCCTGCCGCTCCACTGTCTCTGCCTCCTCTCCACAACAAAACCCTGCCGCTCCACTGTCTCTGCCTCCTCTCCACAACAAAACCCTGCCGCTCCACTGTCTCTGCCTCCTGCCGCTCCACTGTCTCCCTCACAACAAAACCCTGCCGCTCCACTGTCTCTGCCTCCTCTCCACAACAAAACCCTGCCGC